>NC_057350.1:21287500-21447500 GCF_016509475.1 Prionailurus bengalensis | reverse complement strand
ATCAAACTGTCATTAAAGTGAAAGTTTGATTTTAATATAATTGTGAATATATTTGGTCATAATTAAGGTGTCATTTTGTTGTTAGTGAGATGTTTTTTAATGCTGTTTTTGTATGCACAAGTATATTGATTGCCCCCAAATTTATTTATTTTCATTTTTTAATTTTTTTTTAATCTTGATTTATTTTGAGAGAGACACAGAGTGTGATCAGGGGAGGAGCTGAGGGAGGGAGCACAGAATCAGAAGAAGGCTCCAGGCCCTGAGCTGTCAGCACAGAGCCCAACACGGGGCTTGAACTCAGGAACCATGAGATCATGACCTGAGCCAAAGTCGGATGCCTAACCAACTGAGCCACCAGGCGCCCCTATTTCCAAAATAAATCTTCACTTAAAATACATTTATTTTTTCCATGATATGTAAATGAAAATAGTAAAAACTCAAAAATAATCTGTTGTGCTCAAAATCAAAAGTAATTAAGAACAAGTGAAATAGGAAACATAATTATTAAAACAATTATGAAAACAATGCTGATTTGTTTTTATCAGTGAAACATAATCCACATGTTCTTAAATGTGTTTAGAATAGCTTATATTGATTATTTAGAATTTTTTAAATGTTACTTTAAAAATATCGTTTTTAACATTTACTGATTTTTGAGACACAGAGAGAGACAGAGCATGAGCAGGGGAGGGGCAAAGAGAGAGGGAGACACAGAATCCGAAGCAGGCTCCCAGGTGTCAGCACAGAGCCTGACGTGGGGCTCGAATTCACAAACTCCGAGTTCGTGACCTGAGCCGAAGTCGGAGGCTCAACCGACTGAGCCACCCAGGTGCCCCTAAATGTTACTTTTTTTTTTAAACACTTATTTATTTTTGAGAGACAGAGAGACAGAGCATGAGCGGGGGAGGGGCAGAGAGAGGGAGACACAGAATCAAAGCTGTCTCCAGGATCTGAGCTGTCAGCACAGAGCCGGAAGCAGGGCTTGAACCATGAACCATGAGATCATGACCTGAGCCGAAGTCAGACACTTCACCTAAGCCACCCAGGCACCCCTGATTATGTAGAATTTTAATGTTAATTTATTCCTGCAAATGAATAAGCATTCCAAACATGAAGACGTAATACTTATTTTTATATTTTTCATGTAATGTGAAGATACTGAAAGTTATTTGGTGTGCATATGTATGTTGTTGTTTTCCTCTTAACTGCTGCATTTGCAGCCTTTCTTTTCCAACCCTAGCTCATGTCATCACAGAGAAAGTCAGGCCACTACCAAAAGAGACATCAGAGAAGTAAATTTATGTTGTTTGGGTTCCAAGGGGTCCAGGACTTTGCATATACCATAGAGATGGGGAAAATTGGAGGTTGACAACTTTTCTGCAGCAAATATATTTTCTGCACACACACACACACACACACACACACACACACACACCCTGTCTGTGGTAAATGAGGAATTTGAAAGAAACTCAGAAAAAAATTGGGTAGAGGATGGGCTTTGTGTCTTGTTTCTACCTTCACTCCTTTTTACATGTGAGCAGAGAATAGTGTGTGCTTACATTCTCAGGCAAGAAGCTGGAATATTTGAGAAAGAAGTCATCACATGGTGGTAAGATAGTGTGCCACAATATTAGTGGGTTCTCTTCCTCTGAGCTTCGGGAGAGTGGCTTATTCTCCAGCCACCATACCTTCAGATGTTAGACTAGAGATGGCTTTCAGGAGTCAGTCTGCAGATAGGGTAGGGTTACCGCATGAACGACCTACCCCGTTAGGGCAACTCTGTCATCCAATTATATGAGGGGAAAAACTTAAACCTGCAAAAGGCTAATTTTAGTTGAATTTCATTTGAGACAACTAGAAAAACACTCTTTTTTATTTATGGAATATATGGCTCAAATTTTAAAAATTTGCTGCACATGTTTTAGGGAATAAATTTTGTTTCATGATAACAATTTTGGAGGTTTATTTGGAATTGGAATATTTTACCTTTTTATTATGCAAACTAACAATAATTTTACTAATTTTTTTGCTTAATTTTACTAATTAAAAAAAAACTATTATCTTTGCTTGTACAATATTAGCATTAAAATCGTGTTAGCTGATAATAGTTTGTTTTTATTGTTTGCCTTAAACTTTAATTTTTATCCTAAAGTTTTTAAAAATGTTGAGGTCCACCTTGGTGACCCAGTCGGTTGGGCATCTGACTATGGCTCAGGTCATGATCTCACCCTTGTGAGTTTGAGCCCCACTTTGGGCCCTGTGCTGACAGCTCAGAGCCTAGACCCTGCTTCAGATTCTGTGTCTCCCTCTCTCTCTCTGCTGCTCCCTAACTCGCACTTTGTTTCTGTCTCTCTCCAAAATAAATAAACATTAAAAAATTAGAAAAAAATTACAGAAAGAACATGTTTTGTTGATATTTGATAGGTCAAATGTTTCACACCTTTATGTTCATATTATTCATTATATGTCTGGGTATTTTATGCTATAACTTACACTTTAAAGTCAAATTGACCCTTCACCTACACTCTAATGAGTATAAACATCCCCCGTGTTTCTATTATAATGAGGTAAATAGGAAAATCCATTTCTTCCTAACACCCCTTATTTTAAATGTGGTGATGGATTTTTTTGCTTAAAGGCTTTTGCTTTACAAGATGGCTATGCCTATTGACCCTCAAGTACTACATGTTGAATTGGTTTCCTATCTAGAGTACCGTGCTTATGCCAGAACAATTATAAGCATTATGCTGGGTAATTTTCCGTCATCTATAGGCTCTAGACCACCAAAGATACATTGAGTTTGTGGGCCTGATTAAGAAGCAAAAGGCTTCATTGGATGTCATTATGTTAGGAAAGAAAGAAACTGTTAATGGTTAAGTCATGGGAACAAAAATTAATATTGTCCCTATTGCTTGAGTTTTAAACCACTGGCCCAAGTCGATCTAACCCGTAGAGTATTATATATCCCTAAATGCAAATGTATTTGGTGTCAACAATTACAGACACTGTGAGAAATAACGTGAGAAGCATGAAAATATCATAGAAGATGCGTAAAGGCCCCAATTTTTAGTGGGTCTATAACCTAGATAACCACCCGATCTGTTTATTTCCTAACATCTTTGAGAATCAACTTACATAAGTATGGAGGTCATTTATAGGTGAATACACCTTGCAGAATGGTGAAGCATCAGTATATCTCTTACTCCAGTTGAGTTCTCCATAGAGTCAACAGGTTAACTCTGAACTCAAGGTTCTGAATGCTCATCAGTAGACAAAGGATACTTGATTGTAAAGAAAATTGATGAATGAGCAAAATGTATTTCCTCAAGAACTGTATGTAAACCTAAACCCACTGCAATTTCCTTAGAAATATCTTGATTTTATTGACATTTGACGAAGATAATGTGATATTCAGATCAGTAGACTTCTTATCCCACAGCGAGTCAGTATAAAAGTGAGCTAAGAAATTGAGCTTTCTAGAAGGCAACCGCAGACTCAGGTAATTATTAGCCTAGCCTAATTGTTGCAGCTGAGAAAAGTTCCTGAAACTGAAATGATCTTTCTTTTTTAGTGTTAAACTGCCCTAATAATCACCTTGTCTCATAATAATATACCGTACTCTGTGCTATGGAAAACTGTTTTCTCAACAGTCAAATTAATGTGTATTGACTCAAACTATGTTTAATAAGACTTAATATCAAATTATAAACAGAGGATTTCAATCATGTAAACAAAAGCAATGTTATCTCTTTTTTCCATCAATGATGTTTCCATTATTCCAAGGCTAAACTCTAAATTTCTTAACATAACTTACAAGGTCCTGGATAATACATCCAGAACTCTCCTGTGTCTGCTAACCAGAGCTTCACTGACTGACCGTTAGGACTTTTGAACTTGATGACTTCTGCCTGCATCAAGATTCTGGCCATGCTGTTTTTTTTTTTTTTTTAACCTAGAAGAACCATCTTTCCTCTTTGCAGGCTTCATACTCATTGTTTAGGTTCCACTATATCTAGTTTTCTTGATGTCATACTTTCAAAGAAACTTGTCCATGCCCATGGACTCTCTATTATACATGTAATCAATACTCTAATTTTTTCAGAACATTTTTACAATTACTTTGTGTGAAATATATCACTTGGAGGAAAAAAAAATCACTTGGGGGCAGATATACTTTAGAAAGTTGAATAGGCATCTATAGTATTTTTGTGAATATTGATTTCATACTTTTTATTCCCATAATACACTAAATTCTAGGAATCTAGGAGTAATGTTTGCTTTTTCCAGGGTATCTCTAGCTCCTAGACCAGTGTCTTACACACAGGCAACATTTAATAACATTTAATGGATTAATTCAATAAATCCATTGAAATACATTAAAATAGTATCACATCTTTCTAATTTGCTTATCATGAACACTAATCAGAAATAAGAGAACCAAATTCTACTTAGTTTACCAGCATTCAGCCTGTTACATATTGAGTACTCCAATTTACTGACTAGCAGAGGTATCAAAATAATATTTCAATTACTCACAGCTTCAATATGAATTTGTGATGAATGCTGATAGATGATATACACATTTTACTAACACCATGATTGGGCAAAAAATCACCAGAATGACATTAATGCAAAATGTATCCACAAGGTTAATGATTCTTTTGGAAACATAGGCATAGATTTTTAAATCAAGTACTCCAGATAGTTATTTTTGCCATTTACACCAATATTTAAACTTAAAATGTCTAACAGAGAATTATTTATCTTTTAAAATTTCCCTTATAGAAAAATCATTATTAAATTTAAATGAAGATAAATATAGGTGTATGATTAATGTAGTAAATGTTTATTTTTTTTTCTAATGTAGCTAACTTCCATGGATAGAAACAATTGACCTAAGGCACTTTTAACATAATTTATATCCTGCAATCTAGATTGCAATTAAACATCATATTCTAAGCATCTTAAAGTATACACATCTTTCATTTTGTTGCCTTGTCCCTGATTAGAGGCCACGCCAATTTAACAGCTAAAATATAGTGGTGATCATGAATCACATGGTTATCAGACGATTTTCTATACCTATTTGTCCAAAGGGGAATCCATTTCTCTTTGCGCTACATTCCGCACACATGGAAAAAAGCCAATCCACTGCCCACGTCTGTTAATGAATTTGAAAATTGCCAAAAAGAAAAATAAACAGATACAAAACTAGACAGAGACATTACAATTCATGGTGATAATTTCTGTAGCATTTTAATATTAGCTGCACAAAATCATGGGTGTATGTAATTTCCTTTAAGCTGGTTACTAAATATCATAATTAAATGTATATGTTTTGCTAATTTAAAGAGATCAGTGTTATGTTTTCTATGATAATACATTTTGTTTCTTTTTTTTACAGATATTTTTCTTTTCCCTTTTAAGTTTATTTATTTTGAGAGGGAATGAGAAGAAACAAGTGGGGGAGGGGCAGAGAGAGAAGGAGAGAGAGAATCCCAAACAGGATCTGCACTGTCCGTGCAGAGCCCCACATGGGGCTCGAACTTATGAGTCCTGAGATCATGACCTGAGCAGAAATCAAGAGGCAAATGCTTAATTGACTGAGCCATCCAGGAGCCCTATATAGCTATTTTTTATTTGCTTTATGCATTGGTGCATCTTTTTTCCAGTTTTACATGGTGTGATGTTGAAATAGTATTCATTTAAATTCACCAACAGAGAGATCATAAAGTAACCTCTGTCAAAATTTCCTTGTAAAGTACTTTAAATATGAAAAGAAAATTGGCATATCTCAGGATATCTTATTTTAGTAAGAATATAGTTTTTCCCACATGTAAGTTTTAAGTTCCCACTTACATAAACACCTGTTCTGGCTGTTGTTTCCAGTTTAATGAGTTTGGGGAGGTTTATATCTCTAAACTGAGAGTAGTTTTATCATTTTGACATTTAATTTTGTTTCTCTTTTATAAATGTCTTGTAAAAAGAGAGTCATTTAGCATCTGTTTGGTTATCTACCAACATCTGTCCTGGTTACCCACTGTAACAAAAAGTACACCCTTCTTAAATCACAGATTGATTTAGTCTTTGAGGTGGTATTCTTAATATCACAAACTTTTAGTGAAATTAATGTAATATGTTTTTATGAAAAGAAATATTTTCTCTCATTATATGCATATAATATAATGTATTATATATATATTATATATATATAATTACAGAGAGAAAATGTTTATTTGTAGTAACATATATGTTATATATGCATATATATAAAGTATGAATTGACTTAGAGAAATGATTACATTTGAATCAATTACTCAGAACACTTAGGTAAGATTCTTCTTTCTGAAAAAAAAAAAGTAGAGTTGGACATAAATTTAGCAGTGATTAGTTTGAATACTCTAAAGATCAGGATCGTCCTATAAGATTCAGTTAAAGATATTCAAAAATAGGAAACCATCAGACTAACTTCTTTTCCAAATGAGGTACTCAAAAAAATCGCCATCTATAAAATGCATTCAACCTTCCTCGAGCCAAACCTCTTTCACTGAGACTTATTTATAAGACACTCTGATTTAGAAGTGAGCAAATTGAGAAAGAAAGCTCTAAGGAGAAGGGAATTAATTTTTGGCTAATTTAAGAGGCATTTACATTTCAGGAGCAGCTGTGGTTTGAGTTTTGGGCACAGAAGAAGAGGCATCAAGAAGGCCAGCAGCATCAGGGACGGAAGCGCTTGTCTCTAGTGCTCAGTGAGGTAGTCTGGACATAGGGACACTTCCTTCCAGGGCAGTTTTGTTTTGTTTTCCTCCATCGCGCTGTTGAGTTTGAGGCTGGTTCCCTGGCCCTATAAACAATTCCACGAGCTGTTGTTTAATGAACTATTTTTCTGCTTAATTTGCACATCCACTGCCTTTGGCTACTATTGAAACCTTGAGAGATTTGGGAGAGATAAACAATGAACAAATACATAGGTCATGTAGTGTCAGGTGTTTCTGTGTGTTGTGCAAAAATAAATCAGGAAAAAGAAACAGAAAGTGATGGGGTTGCAATTTCAAATAGGGAGGACCCCAAAATATTTGTATTTTTAGAAGCTTCAGTTTCATATAAGAAGGCAGTATTTGAAATGATTTGATAGAAGTTTGGGAATGAGCTCTAAAATATCTGGAGAAAAAGCCTTCCACATTCAACTCACAGAAGTGGAAAGGCCCCGAGGTAGAAAGGCGTTTAGGGTACAGGAGAGGGTACATGGTGTTCAGACTACTTTTCAAATGATAAAAAAAAGACTAAAACAAAAAATATAGCTGTATTATGTATATTTAGTGTAATATTAACCTTTGTTCAATTAAAAAGTCATGACATCCTATGCAATAAATATTACTTCTGAATAATAACAAAACTAAAGAAGAAAATTAAAAGTATCAGCACTATATTTAGTATAAAGTATCTGTCATTTTATATAGCAAAACATATACATCTTTGACTTGTTTTTGATTATATACTAATTAGTGTTTACGGAGTCCTTTTTTTATTCATGAAACTCATTCTATTCTGGACCTGATTTACTTGTAAATTGATATAACATTCACACAGAATATTAAAATTCAGAGTTAAACATTCCTTTTAATTGGTCCAGAACATACTTCAACAACGGCTTAAAAAGCAAGTGTTAAAATGAAAAGTGATTTCTGTCGTTTTATAAGACAAAAGAAGATATCTTGGAAATACTGCTTACTCCTGGGGAAATATCAGGCACAAGTGAAGAGCCTTCAAATGGTGAGATGTAGAAATTGACCGATGATAGATGAGCAGATAGAGTTAATATACATAGTGTCATTGTTTAATGCTATTATTAAAATTTAGTAAGTCTACGATTTTACCCGTTTTTAAAAGAAACAGTGAAAGGCAAAACCCAATACAAAATTAGAAATATCATAACTGACAGCACATATGTAGTTTGGGGGTGGTCTTCATTTCTAAGTCTTGTGATATAGACAGGAACTGGTCGGGGGTGGGGGTGGATTCTCTTCTGCTCTCAGACTAACTGCCCACTATCAGTGCTGTAGCTGCAGCTGAGACCGTGGCTAAACAACAACTACAGTAACATAAACACATTACAATTTCCAAGTTGAGAAAAACGTATAACTAAAATCTGACTTGGGATTTTAGGATTTTAGGATTTTAGGATTTTGGATTTTGGGAAAGCCCACACTTACTTGACTCCTAATTCCTCGTGATCCTGTGCTGATAGTTCCAAAGTCCCAACTGCTGAGCTCCTGTCTTTCCAAACTTCTACAGAGAGACAAGTTGCTTGCTCATATATATATACATATATATACGTATATATATGTATACATATATATATACGTATATATATGTATACATATACATATACATATACATATACATATACATATACTATATATACCACATCTTATACTCATCCTTTTGAAACCTGAGGATGATCTTCCCAGTGAAATTGATGCAAACACATAGAAGCAAGCTTGTTATGAAATATGTATCATGGCATTCACATTTAGACTCTCTTATGATTGAATATAAAAATTAATATATACTTTTACTCTGTTATACTTCAAAACATTATAGAAAACTTGAGAAAAAGTTAAATTAGTCCTAATTAATCCCCTTATTTTTTTAAGGGCAGTTTTTTTTGAGAGTATAATTTTTCTGTCATTTTTAAATGTCAAAATTTGAAACTATTTTTAATATAAGAAACGATGTTATATTAGCATCCCATACACTTTGAATTTTTATGATGATGGCAAAAAGAAAAATAACAAAAAAATAGTGCTGGATCAAGAAAGTGAGAAGATAAATTACAAACCAAGAGAAATATTTGTCAGTGATACATCTGATAAGGCATTGTTATCCAAAATATGCAACGACCTTTTCAAGGTTAAAAATAAGAAAACAGAGGCACCTGGGTGGCTTTGTCGATTAAGTATCTGTCCTAATCTCACAGTTCGTGAGTTCAAGCCCTGCATCAGACTCTCTGCTGTCATCATAGACCCTGCTTGGGATCCTCTGTCCCCCCTTCTATCCCTCTGCCCCTCACCTACTTCTAAAAATAAATAAACATTAAAAAATAAGAAAACAACAACCCAATTAAAAAAATAAGCCAACAATCTTAATTTTTTTTTATGTTTATTTATTTTTGAGGCAGAGAGAAACAGAGCATGAGTTGGGGGAGGAGCAGAGCACAGCTGGGGAAGACACAGAATCCGAAGCAGGCTCCAGGCTCTGAGTTGTCAGCACAGAGCCTGACACAGGACTCAAACCCACCACTCCACCAACCGTGAGATCACGACCTGAGCTGAAGTCAGATGCTTAACCGACTGAGCCACCCAGGCGCCCCTTAAATAGTCCAACAATCTTAATAGACACTTCCCCAAAGGAGATATACAGAGGGCAATTAAGTATATGGAAAGATGCTCTATATCATATGCCATTTGGAAAATGCAAATTAAAACAACAATGAGATACCACTGTGTACTTACTGGAATGGCAGGTATCCAGAACACTGACAATACCAAAAGTTGGTGAGGATTTGGAGTAACAGGTGGGAATGCAAAATGGTGCAACCATTTTGGAAGACAGTTTGACAGTGTCTTATAAAACCGAGCATATCCTTCCCACATGATCTAGCAATCATGTATCTTGGTATTTACCCAGATGGGAGAAAACTTTTCTGCACATGAAAACCTGCATATGAGTGTTTAGAGTAGGTTTATTATAATTGCCCAGAGTTGGAAGCAATCAAGGTCCTTTGGTAGGTAAATGAATAAATAAACTGTGGTACATACAGACAATGGAATATTATTTAGCATTTTTTAAAAAAATGAACGATTAATCCACAATAAGACATGGAAGAAACTTAATTGCATTACTAGTAAGTAAAGAAGCCAATCTGAAATTAAATTATATAAATTATATACTATATAATAATAAATTATAAATTATATAAATAATATACTATATAATTCCAAGTTTATAACACTCTGGAAAAGGCAAAACTATGGAAACAGTAAAAAATCAATCGTTTCCAAGGATTAGGAGGGAGATAGGACTGAGTAGCTGGAGCACAGAGAATTTGTAGACCAGGTATACTATTCTGTATGATACAGCAGTGATGGATATATGTCATTATATATATATATATATATATATATATATATATATATATATATGCAATATATGCAATATATGCAATATATGCAATATATGCAATATATATATTTTGTCCAAACCCATGGAATCTACAATAAGAATGAGCTCTGATGTAAACAATGGACTTTGTGTGGTAATGATATGTTAATCTGGGTTCATCGATTGTACATGCACCAGTCTGATGGGTGATGTTGATAATGGAGGAGGGTATGCATGTAGGTGTGCAGGGGTTATAATGGTAAATCTCTATACCTTCAACATAATTTTGCTTTGGATCTAAAACTGCTCCAAAAAAAGGCTACTAAAAAATGGTGCAGAAGAAATAAATACTTTCTCAAACAAACAAAGGTTAAATTAGTACCCTAAGTACCAGAATTGCTAAGTTATTTCATCACATGAGAAAAGAACTATGTTATATACCATTTTGCTGTTGCAAAGTTTGTGATTTTGAATTCATATTGCATATTTACTTTGTTCTTAAGTAAATAAGATTATTTTCAACAATATATACTTTACTATTACTAGCTATAAGAGCAAGAAGAAAGCACTATAAATCATATTTTAAGTGTAGTGCTGTCTTCACAAAAGTATTAATAACATAATGTAGTAGGTTTTCCAGCATCTTATGGATTCTGCTTAACATGAAAGAGGGGAAAATTGTTTTCTGATATATCTAAAGAAGTATTTCCCACAAAATTAAAAACTTATTCCTCTGATCAAGTCTTATCTTTAGCCACAGTTTCGTAAAAACAGTTTTTAGCAACATACATAATAGTAACTTTAAATCTCTAAGTAAAATTTTTTACCAAATTATGTTATTAAAAAATATCTGCTCAATGATCATTGCACTAACAAATCTTCTACAGTTTTTATTTTCCATTTCTTTAATCAAATGCCTTGAGCACATATATCTTTCAGAAATTCTACCACTTTTTTGTGTAAAAAAAAAGGAAAATAATTTCCTATTCTATCCTGTATTGTTACAAATCATTAAGGTCCTAAGTGATTAAAGATGATTCTAAGTCCTGCCTTTATTAAATACGATGGTTGATTTTCGTGAAAACAGATAATGCTGGTTTTCTTTTTCAGTAGTGTTTATAGGGTAATTGTTGTCTATAAAATACACAGTAGAAAAACAAGAGGCTATCCCTTGCTGATGTGGGAAGGTAGTTGCATTGCCAAGCATTGAACATGATCCATTTATTCATCAAGACCATAGGCTTTCTCTGAGATAAATCTTTGCTTGGGAAGAGAGCTGCATCTTAAGATGTTGAAGACTTTGTCATTTTCAAACATACTTCACTGTGATCTCTCAGATCATGCTGACTTCATTACTTCACAATGTGGAAAGCAATCTAGTATGGTGATTCAAAGAAAGGTTATTACATTAGAGCTAAGCTACATTTTGGTAATGATATCACTGACATCTGAACCTCTTTTTTTTTCCAAAGGAATATGCACTCAGATGCCTTTCAGAATGAACATAGGCAAATGTTATTTCCTCTCTATAGTTTTCAAATGTATCAACAATGAAGTCAGTTTTCTTCCATTCTTGTGAACACCACCATCACCCCTGACCCCACTGACTTGATCTCGTGTTTCCTTACAGCTTTCAGTATGGATTTGATTCTAATATTCAGCTAAAATTTTTATGTTGTCCTCCCTGTTCTGTAAAATAAACAGAAAATAAGGATTAGAAACAAAATTAAACCTGATGCATAGAGAAATACCACTGCTATAGTGTCTGTTCGTGTTTGTTAAAGTAAAACCAAAATATGTACATTAATATATATAATATATTAATTTTTTTCTCTGACATTTTCAAACATAATCTAGGTTTTATATGAACACAAAGAGCAGTCCACAATCTTTAACATACAGGGCTTTTCTTTTTTAGGCCCTATTAAAGAAGAACTACAGTAGTACAGTGATACTGATTAAAATTTATGTGTCTGTTCTGTAGCGATTTCCTTTATGAGACACTCCTTCATTGCTACAGGTCTCTTGACCTCACCTGTCTCTCATCCTGGCTACCACAGTGCATGGGGTCCAGTTAACTTTATGGGAGCACAACCTGATAGTTTTCTCCCTTCTCTTCTTTTCCTAATGCTTATCTTTGGTACCATGATAGCTTCCCATTCAGTGTCCACATGCACAATTTGGAAATGTGAGGGAGTTAATGAAAACCTTTGACGGATGGCAGCTTTTAGCTAAGACATAAATCTCAGCCCTCCCCCACAACCCATGGACACTGTAGGTAATCCGTTTATTTAGTTTCTTGGATTGTCTTTGGGGATCATGCAATCAGTATTAATGATCAGGATTCTGGAATGACCATGGCTGTCCCACTTTTCCAACTCTGTTCCTCTTCTTCACTACTACTAGCTTGGAAATTGTACTCCTTATTAAAATAATAGCTTGTAAGTCACTGCCCAAATCTCTGCTTTCTGGATGATGAAAGCTATGCCTCTATTTATGCACGCATAAATCACTAAGTTGAAAACATTATTTGACTTTTTTTTTTTCTGACAGTACTTTCAGAAGTGAAATTAAAGGAAAGCTGTTACTTTACTTCTTCTTTTTTTATTTTGTTCGGTGTCTAGATTTTCCCAAGATAATTTAGAAATCTATATTAAATATATGTCTTTCTATGACAGAGCCACAATCTTTTGGCAAAGATGTACCTAATTATACAAGGGTCCCTATTTACTTTATACTTGTAAGCAAAACAAGTATGAGCAAAAATATTAAACATATCTTAATACAGGTATAGCTTTATCAATACAGACAAATTAATTTATACCTGTAACAATTCTGCATTCTGCTATTTTTTCCTAACAAATTACAGACGGACTTCAATTTCAATCTGGATATTTGTTTGTTCTGCAGAGTAGGAAGTGAACCAGAAAGACTTTATAAAATATCAGATCAAACTAAAAGTTGAGAACTATTCAAATATATTGGATCATATAAAAAAATGGAGCAGATTGTAATGTTGGAAAGAAGAAAGTTGAAAACTAACTTAAATTATTGATATATTAAGAAACACGAAAATAAACTGCTTAATTATAACAGATGAAATGGTCTATGTCTTTGAATTTGAAAAATATTGTGTATTTCTAACAAAAGACAAAATGTTGGGGTGGTAGTAATCCTGTCTCAAGATCTGACCTTGCACACTATTTATTAAAATACATATTTTCCCATATTCTGAAAGCGTTATTCATTTGCAGACATTTCCAATTGGAATAAATGTTTTTGTTTTTGTTTTTGTTTTACCACACATGTGTTGGAATTAAAACCCATTTTTCTGGAGTGGGGGAGTATAGCTAAAGGATGTAATATATTTTGAGAAATAGTTACTGGTTTTGGTTTTTTCTTTCTAAAAAGTTAGGAACTTTTTCTTCCTAATTCTTTGTCTTCCCGGAAGTGAGCAGAGGTCAGACAGGTTTCAAATCTGTTACCAAGAAAGATGAAAACATTTATAATTTTTCCCTATTTTATATAAGTTGACAATGAAAATTAAAACATTTCTCCCCATGGAATGAGATAACTTTTTCAAGATGGCCAGTTAATTAAATATCTTGAGGTCATTTGAAGAATTGGAAATCTCATTGGCCTTCCTCTCATGCTTCCATTTATTAATGATTCCATTTCTCACAATTTTCATCTTTTTTTCTTGCTTGCTTCTGTTGTGCTATATTCGCATGGCCAATAATATATATGGTTTAGCTACATGAAACAAAACCCGTTCATTTTTTACCTCATTTATAGCCAATATCAGATAGTACCATTCCTTTCAACTGTAAGTGGGCTACATGATCTCCATCATTAAGAGAAAAACGGAGTGAAATATCAAATCAGAACTGGCCATGCCTGTTATTCATATTGCATTCTGTTAAAAAGTATACTCAGTTTTAAATATTACTTCAATATGCTTTGCCGGATATTTCTCTGGAGAGAAAAATTATAATGCTTATTCAGTTCTTGGCACACCCTGTTTCCTAAAACTGAACTAAAGAAAAGAATTGTAGCGGCCGTGCATTTATTTGACAAGCTAATTGAAATTGCACAATAAGTCAGTCTGATTTCCAAGGACAGAGAGGTTAATGGAGTGTGCTTCTCTGTGCTGGTACAATAGCTCCGTTTTCTTTACTGAAATAACTGTGATTTCCTATATTAGTAGTTACATTATTCAAGCAGCAAGGATGTATTTGAAAGGAAAACTTAATCATTATAAATAAACCCATTTGGGGATATACAGTTCACAAACTTATTCTGAACACATAATGTCATGTCCTTGTCAAATAATACAAAATACACAGTTCTTATTTTCCCTGTTAAAGACTGTTGTGATTTGAACCTAAATGCATTTAGTGGGACAACACAACCAGAGAGTGTTTTAGACAAGTGGTATTTAGTCTATTACATTGCTGCCGTCACTGAAAAACACTACACCTTTTTTTGAATACAGTTCAGCTCTGGTTGAAAATAAGCAGTTTTTCCATATGAGGATGCTGTTTGAAAATCAGGTGGCCAGAAAGTGAAGTTCAATTGAGAAATGAATTTGGGTCAGGAAAGGGCAATACCTGAGCATAGACTTCACTCTGACTTTTTTAAGGTTGTGGTTTTTATGCTGAAATACGAAAAAATGAAGACTTTAAACAGTTGAGAGAAGAAGAAATGCAATCATTTTTGATAATCGATTTAGCGACGCCTAATGTACGTTTAAGTGTGTCTATAATGTCTGTAAATTTCTCATCGCTCTTGGATTTATATAAACATTTAAAAATAATATTTACTATGTTTTCATTAAAGACTAATGCAAATGCCATCATGTATTTGTCACTGCAAACATTTATTGGGACCCACAGCGTGGCAAGAATTACTGTAGATCTTGCAGATTCATCACCGAACAAAATAAAGTTTCTCCTCTTATAGAACTTGAGAAGAGACTATAAGTGAAATGAATAAGCAAATTGAACCCCAACATGATGGTACCAGTTTAGTGCTAAAGAGAACAAATGAGAAAGAGAAGGAGATATGATAGATCAAAACTGCGAGGAGTTAGTCAGGTAGGTGAGTAGGTAGCTCCATAGTGAGTACTTTCTTTTTTTTCCCCCAATTTTTTAAAAACCATTTATTCATTTTTTTGAGAGAGCATGAGTAGGGAAGAAGCAGAGAGAGAAGAAGACACAGAATCTGAAGCAAGTTCTAGGCTCTGAGCTCTCAGCACAGCTCAAACTCACAGACCACGAGATCATGACCTGCGCTGAAGTCGGACACTTAGCCAACTGAGCCACTTAGGTGTCCTGTAGCGAGTCCTTTCTTTAGAACATCTAGAAATTGCCCCAAATCTCCTATTATGATTCATTTATGGTTTTTCGCACCCATACTGACAGATATGAAACACTTTAAACACAGTATTTGTTGAAATTTTTCATTGAAAAATGATATTTCTACCCCTTCATTTTTTAAATTCACATTTAAAGATTGTATTGAATAATGTAACTTAATTTAAAGCGTGCAATAAATTTCAGAGTTTCTATACATCGTTTCTAATTATATTCCATACATCTAAATACATAATACTACATCTATATTATACTACAGCTATAACAATCTAGACTTAATCAACAATTTTATGATTAAGAATTAAAAGAAAAAATTTTGTCTAAATCTCTGATTAGGAAAAATAATCAAAGTGATATGATTGAGGCAATGTATACAATAATTTTAATATTTTGGTACATATTTTCAAGTTGATCCACAGAAAATGTGTATCAGTTTTATTCTTACCAACAGAGCATGGAAGCGTCTCAGGTTTTTCACCCTCAATAAGAGATAGATGCTACATGATATCCTCAATAGAATGAAGAACAATTTACTTGATTATACAGGCTATCTGTTTTTTTCATATTTTAAAATTTACTGATTAGTATCACTCAACTACAGAAAATCCATAAGACAAATGAATGGTTTAGTGAACTTTAATACTTTGAAAATCAAGGATAAGAGACAGAATTTTGTGGGCCCCCTTGGAAACCTTCAATATGCCCTTGCCAGTCTCCAGCCTTTTTCTGCTAAGAGCAATCACAAACCTGGCTTCGCAGTAAATACTTCCTATCCTTTCTTTATAGTTTTACTATCCAAAAGTGCACCCTTTACCACTACAGTTTAACTCTGCTGTGCTTTTCCCTTAACATAATCTTAAACTGTCTAAAGAAATTATATTTAGGTTTCTTTGCAATTGATTCATTGAAAAACCATCATATTTGTTCCATATAGAGTTCCCCATTCTAGATTCCGCAAATTTTATCTACACTATAAACTTTACTATGATTCTCTCTTTATAAATTGATAATTTTTTCGAGAGGCTTGTTCAAAATCAGGTTCAATATTTTAGCAAATCTAATTGCTAATTTTAGCGAATCAGTAAAGACAAGTTTGAGAGCTCAAAATTTCTTCAGGGTGACCCCGTCAGGAGAGACCTCACAATACAGTGAGATTTACCTCCAGGAACTCAACCAGGTTCCCACAATAAACATCAGAGGAAAATCCCCTTCTGCTTCCTGCAGAAAATAAAGAAAAGGAACCATTTTGAAATATCCTAGAGCACTCTGTTTTTCTTAATGAACTCAGTACTCAAGGGAAAATAGTTAATGGAGAGCCTAACCTTCTGGGATATTATCAAAGCCTAATCGACCTAGGGGAAGGGAAATACCCAACTCCAATCTGCTCTAGCTATCTTGTCCCACCTGAGAGGGGAGGAAAAAATACTTGCGAAGTTTACAGCCCATGGATGCACACTCACTAAACAGTGGAGATGTAGTCACAGGACAACAGAAGGCTCCCCTCCCCTCACAGCACACCATCACATGCTTTCTTTTACCCACATTATACCTGGCTATGAAGAAAAAAAAAAAAAAATATATATATATATATATATATATATGGTAAACTAAAAAGCAAAAAACACAATTTGGAGTGACAGAGCAAGCATCAGAACCAGAGATGGCAGGGATGTTGGAATCATCAGACCAGGAATTTAAATTGGTTAATATGCTAAGGGCTCTAGGGGTGCCTGGGTGGCTCAATCAGTTGAGTGGGATTCTTGATTTCAGCTCAGGTCATGATCTCGCAGTTCGGTGGATTGACCAATCCACGTGGGACTCTGCACTGACAGTTCGGAGCCTGCTTGAGATTTTATCTCTGTCCCTCTCTTTGCCCTTCCAATGTTCTCTCTCTCTCAAAATAATAAACAAACACACAAACATTAAAAAAATATGCTAAGGGCTGTAATGGATAAAGAGCATGCAAGAACAGATGGGCAATGTCAAAAGAGAGACGGAAAATCTAAACAACAACCAAAAGGGAATGCTAGTAATCTAAAACACTGGAACAGAAATGCGGAATTCCTTTGATGTATTAATACACTAGACATGGCTGAGGAAAGAATCTCAGAGTTTGAGGATATCCCAAATGGGTGGTATCATTTCTTCAACTTTGTTATTTTTCACAATCGCTACTAATCCAGATACTTTAAATTCTTTAAATTTCTATATAGTTTTAAAAATCATCTCTCCAATCTAAAAACAGTCCATTGGATTATTTATTTATTTATTTATTTTTAATAATTTATTTTAATGCTTATTTTTAAGAGAGAGAGAGTATGACCAGGGGAGGGGCAGAGAGAGAGAGAGAGAGGGAGACACAAAATCTGAAGCAGGCTCCAGGCTCAGAGCTGTCAGCACAGAGCCCGAAGCAGGGCTCCAACCCACAAACCAAGAGATCATGACCTGAGCCAAAGTCCGTCGCCTATGGGACTGAGCCACTCAGGTGCCCCAAGACTGTTGGGATTTTAATTAAGGCATTGTGATACCCATAGATCATTTGTAAATAATTATTAACAACAGAATTATTTTCTAATCAACAAACATGTATCTATTCTTTCATCAGTGTATTATAGTTTTGCTTTCAGAGAGAGAGAGAGAGAGCAAGGGAGGGGCAGAGGGGAAGAGATAGAGCATCTTAGGCAGGCTCCATGCTCGGTGCAGAGGCCCATATGGGGCTCGGTTTCACGACCCTGGGGTCAACACCTGAGCAGAAATCAAGAGTCAGATGCTCAACCGACTGAGCCACCCAGGTGTCCCAAAGTATTAGTTTTAATGAAATGTCTTAGATTGGTTTTGTTAGTTTTTACTTAATTTCCTTATTTTAATGCTACCTTAAATAGCACAAATTTAATTCATCTCTAAATGCTTATTGCCAATATAATAGAAACAAAGTTGACATTTTTATATAGTGTATTTGTGTCTCATACTTATTTGTTCCAACACTCATTCGTATATTTCTTGCTATTATCTATGTATATAACCTCTATATTCTACACATATATTTACTTACCTGATAGATTACTGAATATTTGATAATCTTACATTTATAGCAGATCCCACTTATTTTTCATTTATGTTTTCATACTTTTTTCCTTTTCTTTTATTACTTCATTTTTGCCAAATATGAGTATTTTTTAATATTGCACATTTGTTTTCATTGAAACATAAGGTATATATTTATTTTATTTTTATCATGTTATCCCAGCCTACTTTTGAATATTATACTAATTGTATAATGTTAGGAAAATTACACTAGTATTTATTTTCTTTCCCTCCTACATTGTGCAATATATTCACGCAGTATGTGTATATTATAAACTTCATGATGAAATAATATTTTTGCTTTCAATTCTAAAATGTCTTTTATAAATTTAATAATCATTTTACATTTTCTCTCTATATTTAGAACTTTCTGTGTTTTTTATTTCCTTACAAAGTCGTGAGTTTCTACCTGTAATAGTTTTCTTTTGGCCTGAATAAACATACTTTATATTTTTTAAATAAGTTTCAGGTTGAGTAATTCGTTAAAATATTCTGTCTGAAAATGTCTTCAACTTTTATTTTGATGGAGAGATTAACTTAATGTTCTAGAGTAATAGCGTAGTGTTTTTTCTTTTACTTATGTCTTCTGTTTTCCCTTTTAGCACATTATGAAGCATTCCATTTTCCTAATATTGCATTTTTTGATGATAAATCTGTAATTAATTTTATATGTGTTGACTAAGATAATGTATATTTTTAAATCTTACTGTTATTAATATTTCTCCTTATCATTGAATTCAATGGCCTAATTACTACGCACTTTTGTGTTATTTTCTTGGGTATATCTTATTTTGGTTTCTTTGAACTTGAGAAAATCATTGGCCATAATTTCTTGGACTTATTTGCCATGTTTTAAAATGTTGATGTTCAGGGGACACATGGGTAATTTAGTTGGTTAAGCATCCAACTTTGGCTCAGGTCATGATCTCACGACTCATGTCAGGCTCTGTGCTGACAGCTTGGAGCCTGGAGCCTGCTTAGGATTCTGTGTCTCCCTCTCTCTGTCCCTCCCACATTAATTCTGTATCTCTCTCTCTCTCTCTCTCTCTCTCTCACTCTCTCTCTCTCTCTCTCTCTCAAAAATAAATAAAATTAAAAAAATTTTAAATGTTCATGTTCAGGATAAGGTGACGTGTTAATGGATATAAGTGGATAACTAACATTTACATAAGAATACAATGCAAAACCATAAAGAAAGTTTAACAATGAAATCTGAAACATATATTCTTATTGACCTATGGAAAACACAAGATTTGTTTTTTGCTAAAAAATGTAATTTAATAAGACAAGAATTTTAAGTGGAACATACCCTTATTTAATCAATTGTGCAAAATTAATAAATTTCAAACTGTCTTTGTTTAAAAGTATAAAACTCTCATAAGTAAAATAACTTGAGAATGTTGATCCTAGGTTAGTAAAACATCATTGCTGAAAGCTAGAAACTGGGTTTATGCAGAAGGGACTGATAAACCTGATCGTCTTCCATTCATCCTCAACTAAATCTTATGTTAGGAAAAAACAGTGCAGTTCTAAGATTCAAAATTTCCTCTTTAAATTCAAAAGAGCATTTTAAAAGACAGTTTTAATTGTATTACTACACAAATTATATAAAATGTAAATCTGTACAGTGTTAGATGCTGTATTGATCAAATGATAAAACACAGTTAATGACATGTGAAAATAAGGTTGCTACGACAACCATGCATTTTAGGAAAATCCTAAAGGATAAGTACTGCTACAAAACTCTGTGCAAACTAGATCTTAATTAGAAGCCTCTAGGAACTCATAAAACTTTTGGGTTTTCTCATTTTAAATATTTATTTTATATATCTGTCATGAAAAACATTAGAAGAGATTTTCTTTCCTAGTTGATGATATTTATAAAGTATTTATTCTTCAAAAAAGAAGCCACTCAAAGATATCAGAATAAGGAAAAACATTAGGCCCACTATGTTAAGGAAAAAAAAAGGGTCTTTTAAGAAGACTAAGTTTTCTTTAAAAAATATTGCATTTGTGAACGGTGTTTATTAAGCTTAAATAAAGTGGCATATCTATCCAGGTGAATACATGACTATAATTTTAAAAACTTTTGAAGGAAATAAGTAATATAATAAAATATATATCATAAATGTTTTTAATATAACATTTAAGCTCAAAATAAGCGTAACCTACACCATGTTAACTTTTATGAAAACATTACAGTAAGTGAAATAAGTCAGTCACACAAATACTGTAGGATGTCATTCATATGTGGAATTTATGAAACAAAAAGCAGAGGAAAAAAAAATGGAAGAGAGGCAAAGAAACAGAATCTTAACCCTAGAGAACAAACTGATGGTTACCAGAAGTGGGGGTGGGGTGCAGGTGAAATAGTTGATGGGGATTAAGGAATGAACTTATGAGGAGCACCAGGTTTTGTATGGAAGTGTTGAATAACTATAGTGGATACCTAAGACTAATATTACATTGTATGTTAATTAGCTGGAATTGAATAAAACCTTAAAAAATTTTTATGACAGTATACAATAATTTGAATGATTTCTCCCTTGACTTAAAATCCTTAAGACTAACTGTTGTGTTAATGAACTAAATTAGGTAGGTCCAAGTAAAAATCATTGTGGTGTTAAAAATATGTATCAGACATTATTTAAGAACAAATTAAATGAAAAAAAAATGTTTTTGCCTCTACCCATTACAAAAGCAACTTTTCAACATATTTTATAATGCTGAAATTAAGTATTAAAGTATATGTATACATAATTAGCTGCTTTTTTAAAAACCATGTTTATATACATTGTGCTATACAAATATCTGTAGCATATTAATCAATCTACATTGTGTCCCTAAGAGTTTATGTTTAACTGATTTAACAAATTTTTGGCATTGAGCTATCTATACTGTCAATTTGGAAAAATCAAAGATTTATGTTCTCAGAGGTTCAGAATTGATAATTCTTGGGTGGAGACCTAAAGATTGGGTTTTTAACTAGTATCCTAAGTGATTTGATGCAGGTGATGAGCTGGTCACATTTTGGAAATCACAGCTAATACAAAACTGCCTCAGTGTTGTGGTTTTGTTTAAAAGTAACATAAGAGTTTTATTAACTTTACAAAGTTTATTAAAAATAGAAAACTAAGAATGTTATATAGCAAGATCCAAAGATAGGTAGAATTAAATAATTAACCTGTGGCTTATTATTTACTTACATAGTTTAAAAATATAATTTATAAGTTTTAGAAAATATTTCTGATACACGTATTAGCAACATAGACAAATTGAAATTATCTCCTCCTCACTCTGGTAACAGAGAACGAGAAGAGGGGCACCTTGGTCTGATAACTGCAAGGAAATAAATTTTCTCAACAACTTAAGGGAGCCTATATATGGATCAATCCCCAGTTGAGATTCTTATGAAACTGCAGCCCTGGATGCCACTGAGTTTAGCACCTGGTGAAATCCCGAGCGGAGAACCCAGCTAAGTCATGCCAGATTCCTGAGCCACAGAAACTGTGAAATAATAAAGGGGTATTGGGTGAAGCCACTAAATTTGTGGCAATTTGCTCTGCAGCATAGAAAACTGATACACAGATACATATTTTTTTCTTTTTTCTTTTCCACTTTCCAGTGGGTTGTCTTTGTTGCCAATAACTCCAAGGTTATGTAGTATATGAAGTTTGAGAACACTCACTAAAAGTCTCTGATTAGCTTTGTTTGCAAGATAGGCCCAAATCAAAACTAATCACCATGCTCAAAAAGACTACTCTGAGAGGCTAACGTATGTGTGTGTGTGTGTGTGTGTGTGCACGCGTGCACTTGTTTTTATTTTTATCACCATTGTTTTAAGGGAGGCATAGCCATGTGACTATATCAGCAGGTAGTACAGGTGCATTTTGTTAAAGGAAAGGTACTAGGAAGATATATCAGGAAATTGTGTTCAATAAAGAGCATTTCAGATAAATATACTTAGCATTAAGTAAAATTATTATTTTTAAATCAGTTTTATTAGAACTGAAATATGATAAAAATGAAAGGCAACTTATTGCTCTAGCTGGATTTAAGGAAATATATTATTTCATTGTATTATTGTACCATGCAAGTGTATCGTGTGTTTTTCATTCCTATTTTATCTTATGTTCAATTTAGGACAAAAAAAATTAGAAAAATACATGACATCTGCTTTTTTTGCAGCGGCTTCCTAATATAGAAATTTGGGGAAATAAACTAAATTGATGAAGCATATGACATATGCTTGCCATCCAATGTTTTCTTTATTATCAGTCTAGCATTTTAATTGGGACTATATATATGTATGTATATATATACACACATATATACATATATATATCTGAAGAAAGGCTTTATTATCAGTCTAGCATTTTAATTGGTACTATATATATGTATGTATGTATATATATATACACACATATATACATATATATATCTGAAGAAAGGCTTTTAATACAGAGATTCATATTGGCTACAAAAATAAATAAGGCAGTTACTAAGAAAGTGTCTTATTATGTTTTTAAGCATACTAGATTTTTTAAAGACTATACATCAGATTTGTTTTCATATTTGTGGGTCCTGAATGAACTCAAAAGTGTTCAATAGTTGATGCTATGTCCTCACATCATTAACATTCACTAAAAAGCCAAAAAGAAGTGGTATTAAAATTAAGTTAGACAAGGGGCACCTGGGTGGCTCAGTCGGTTAAGTGTCCGACTTCAGCTCAGGTCACGATCTCGTGGTCCGTGAGTTCGAGCCCCACGTTGGGCTCTGGGATGATGGCTCCGAGCTTGGAGCCTGCTTCCAATTCTGTGTCTCCCTCTCTCTCTGTCCCTCCCCCATTCATGCTCTGTCTCTCCCTGTCTCAAAAATAAATAAACGTTAAAAAAATAAAAATAAAAAAAAATAAGTTAGACAACAGAAATTTTGGGAAAGTCTATTAATATGTGAAACTGGGAAAACACCTGCATGGGGCATGTAGATGAAGCAGAACAGCTTTTATAGAATTTATCCCACGTTTTGTGCCTTCCTAGGTATCAGTGTAGACAAAGTTATAATTTATCCTGATCCCTTTTCCCAAGATACACACATTATTCACTGACAATAGAAGGCATTATCCAAGTGGATTACACTTAAGTAGTGTAAGAGGAAAAGAGGAGAATATTTCTTCTTCCATGAAGTTGAAGCAAACTTTACATTAAAATAATAATAAGAAGAACTATAACTGGATAGTTCTTCTTCATGTCTTCAAAATACTCAGAGCCTTGTTTATTCCAACAGACTCTGGCAACCAGCTCTACCTACGCCTCAAATTCAAGGTACAACCAGATGTGCTTGGAATTAACATTCAACCAATTGTCAGTTAGTGGGCCAAAATGAATGCACAGCAGCAGACAATGGCAATACGTTAGAGTCAACAGCACAACCGTCCAAAACTTACCCACAAAGAGGCGTGTTGTCATGAATGCTCAGAAAAATGGACTCAAGATCATGAGCTGGCTCTCACCCCAGAACAAAGAGATCCCTGCACCTTTTCTCAACACCTGGTGTTGGAACACAGACTCAAACGAAGGATGCCAATGTTTGGAGCTTAGGCCGCTTTTCTCATTAATATCTTTAGTAGAGCATATAAATTTAATGGTGTATTCAGTATGGCCCTGGTATTATACTGGCTCCAGTTCTCTCATCATACATTTAATATGACTGAATCCCTGAAATAGATGCAGATTTATGAAGCCTACTGAAAGAAAGAAAGAAAGAAAGAAAGAAAGAAAGAAAGAAAGAAAGAAAGCAAGCACAATGAAATACGAGATTTGGACAGAACTTCAAAGCTAAAACCTAAAATAAGAGAAAAAGGAAGGCTGACCAAAAGAATCTGTAGCATGAGATATATCAGAATATTCAAGAAAATAAAGACTCACCTGTGAAACAAAATTACAAAGACAGGAGTAAAAACTTTAAAACTTATTGTTCTATTTGATATGAGATGGTAAGACAGATGAAAAGGAATCACACAGGGGTGCCTGTGTGGATCAGTTGATTAAGCATCAGAGTCTTGATTTCAGCTCAGGTCATGATCTCACAGTTCATGAGATAGAGACTACATGGGGCTCTGTGCTGACAGTGCTGAGACTGCTTGGGTTTCTTTCTCTCCCTCTGTCCCTCCGCCATTTGTGCTCTCTCTCTCTCTCAATATAAATAAATGAACATACAAAAAAAAAAAAAAGGAGGGGAGCCTGCATGGTTCAGTTGGTTCGGTGTCCAACTCTTGATTTCAGCTCCGGTCATGATCTCACGGTTTGTGAGTTTGAGTCCTGCATCAGACTCTATGCTGACAGTGTGGAGCTGGCTCTAAGCTGACTCCTTGGGATCCTCTCTCTTTCTCTGTCTCAAAAATAAATAAACTTATGAGGGAGTGATATAAAAATTATGAGGGAACATACTCATGAGAAATTCTATAGAAATCAATAAACATAATCTAATGCAAAGTTAAAAATGATATATTATTAGTTTCTACTTTAAGAAAACGTTAAAAAACAAAATATAAAGTAATTAAAATAAAAAAATAAGTGAGAGATTATTTGAGAGACATGGACTCAAACAATATAACAAAATTAAGTATTAACAGTGTCAGCAGATATATTCATGGAACAAAATATTTATTAAAGGACAACAGAAATGTGAGTGGTAATAATATTGGTTTACAAAAAAGTAGATGGATTGGGCACCTGGGTGGCTCAGTTGGTTAAGTGTCCGACTTTGGCTCAGGTCATGATCTCACAGTTTGTGGGTTCGAGCCCCGCATCAGGCTCTGTGCTGACAGCTCAGAGCCTGGAGCCTGCTTTGGATTCTGTGTGTGTGTCTCTCTCTACCCCTCCCCCACTCACAGTCTTATTCTTTTTCAAAAATAAATAAACATTAAAAAAATTAAAAAGCAAAAAGAAAATGGATCTTCTATTATTGACTGCAAAATAAAATAGGGAAGTTAAAGAGGAATGAGGAAGTAGAAATAAAAAATATTAATTTTTATATGTCAAGTTATTCATATTCACTTGACTATTGGATTAAAGGATTATAAAAATACATGCTCACTTTTCTGTTTAAATGTAGATCTATACATGCAGGATAGAAAATGTCATACAGCAAATGGTATGACATTAGGATAAATTGGTGAAAAGTTATTCAATTTCCATAAATAAATTCATATCCAACAATAAAGTAAAATATTTTATACTTCTAAATTATGCGTATTTTACTTAGCAAAATAATTAAAGCAAAAATTTAAAAATCTATGTGAATAATGTGAGAGAAAATAAATAATAATGGGAACTTTTAACATGCTTCTCTAAAGCTTTGATGTGTATAAAAGGGAAGAAAAAGATATAAATGAAGTAATACCATCATCATCATTATTGTCATCATCGTTGATGACAGTTCTGCACAGATTGAACAGAACAACCATAGCTCTGTGTCATCTGAACACATCATGTCGTATATGTCCAACGACCATCTTGTGAGGTCAGTGATATTAGCAATTACATATGATCATTTTACAGATGGGGATACTGAGACTTAGTGAGATTAAGCTTCATCTAAAGTAACACCTTTTTGTGGTTACGATGCTTGCCCAGATTTAAAGGGAAATGTAAGTCAGGTCAGAGAGTATAATGCAGATATCTATGATCTCCAGAATATGTTCAATTTTGTTTCTAGCGTCAAAGAAAATTGTATGTTCTAACAGGACATAACACATTGCCTCATTTTTAGCATAATACTATAACTAGATTTATTTTAAAAACATACTTTGTGTCATAAAACACATAATTCAAGGTAAACAAGAGAAACATTTAATGATTTTAATAATTTTAAGTGGCTGTTTACTGAATAATCACAGCTTATAAGGACGTTTCTGTGGAAGGTCCTTAAGATGACACATACATCAGAAATTTATACCATATGGAAAACACATAGACTTTCAAGATATTTTGAAATAAGTCGTTATAGAGAAACATCTTAGATTCAGTATTAGTATATTAGCTTCCTAGGGATGCTGTAACAAAGTACCACAAACTTGGTGGTTGAAAACAACAGACTTATTTTCTCACAGTTGTGAGAGCTAGATGTCTGAAATTGAGATATAGACAAATGCTCCCCACGAAGGTTAGAGAAGAATTTTCCTGGCCAGTTCTTAGCGTCTGGTGATTACCCACAATCCTTGACACTCCTGACTTGAAGATGCAACACTCCAATCTCTGCCTCTGCTGTAGCATCGTGCTATCCCTCTATGTCTCTCTGTCCTATCACATGACTTTCTTATAAACCATGAATATATACTACAGTGGATATAAAAACATTGCACAGGGACAATGGCTTGTAGGTCATTAGACTTAGGGCTCATTCTAATCCAGTGTGACTGCATCTTAACTAATTACATGTTGCAAAGACCTTATTTCATTTCCAGTAAGTTCACATGAAATATTGAATGGACATAAATGGGGGGTGGGCCCTTCTTCCTTGTGCACATGGTATTACCTTCTTTTGAGGAAAATTATTCAGACAATTATGCTATTTACAACAATGATTTTTATTTTTTCCACATAAAATATTAATGACAATTAATGACAAGGAGTCATTAATTTATCAAAGAGAAACCAGTAATTAAGATGGAAACAGTCAAAGCTCATCCACTTGAAACAGGGTTCTGGGTCTGGAACCCTCACTCACAAAAGCTTTCCCTCAGTTTGAAAGTCTTTACATATGATAACACAAAAAAGAAGATAAAGCAACAAAAAGATATAAGACATTTAGCTTGAATCTTAGCTTGTAGAAGATACAAGTACTTAGCACACAAAAAAGAAGATAAAGCAACAAAAAGATATGAGACATTTAGCTTGAATCTAGCTTGTAGAAGGTACAAGTACTTAGCTTGAAACCCAGTGTGTTGTTAATTGGATTAATGTTAATCTGAGGAAGAGAAAATACTTCTGAAATACTGTAGAAACTGAGATTTTCTTTTATAGTGACCGATTTGCCAACAAGAATTCTGGCAAACACAAAATTAATAATGTTAGCTACTGTGTCTTTTTGGCATGAAATGATTCTAGATTATATTGCAGACATTCAGTTGTACCTTGGGTGTTTCTAGAAAGTAATGAGAAAAGTCATTCAGGGATATTTGAAGAACCAGAGATCAGAGAGCAAAAACCCCTTTGATCTTCCTTTGAGCAAACGAGATATCAACTTGGCAAATGTTGCTACAAAGTACAATAGCAATCCCATTAACCAAAAAAGAAAATCATCTATGGGCATGATGCTCAATAGGAAAAATAGGGTTTATTATCATACAACCTTAATAACAAGTCAAGGTCTACCAGAAAGCTGAAAAGCAAGTGGATCATACAGCCTTTCAAGTCACTATAGAATATAACTTCTGTCTGTTGGCTTTAAAGTTGTGTTACAAAATTAATGAAATAAGTTTTTAAAATGAAATGATCAATAATGTTTTATGTAGTTTAGTGACAGTCATTTGACATTAACTGATAATAAGAACATTGGAACACAATGATGGTTCATCAAAAACGGTCTTGTATCCCTTAATAGCCGTCAATGTGACAATAGCCAAGAACATGAGCAACATTTCCAAATGAATACACGGTGATGATCAAAGTCTCTGATTAACTCCAATCTCTTACATTTCAAAATCATGATGTATTTATTACAGCAAGGGAAACACGTACTATACCATTTTCGAAGTGCAGATTAATTTGTTAGCTTGCTGTTTCAAAAAGTTCCATGTATTCATCCATTCATTCAGCAAATATTCTTTGAGTTCCTACCAGGTTCCAGTCAGTATTCTAAATGCCAGAGATACCTGAGTGAGGAGCACAGATAAAAATATCTGCCTCATGGAAACTACATTTCTGTATTGCAAGCAGGCAATAAAAACAAGATATAAATTGTATAGAATTATAGAGGTTTGAAGGACATTGAAAACACTGAATCAGAATTTGGGAGCTGGCTGCACAGCATAGGTTAAGGTAAATTCCAATAAGGGAGAAAGCCTCACTGAGAAGATGACATTTGATCAAAGATACAAAATCGGTGAAGGAATGAGCTGTTTTATGAGACGTCTGTGGAGAAGCATTACAGGTGGCAGCAGAAGTCCTGGGTGCTTAGAACAAAGTCCATCCGTGGTGGAGGGGGGAATGATAAAAGATGAGGTCGGGGAGATGGCAGAGTGCCAAGTCATGGAGATAAAGCTATGTGTTCACGGTCATCCAGCCAATGGCAAATACTGAATGTACCAGGGTGTCATAAGTTATGCTACCCAAACATCTTGTTTTCAATAAAATATTACATTTACTTCCAGATAATTCCATCTATAAATATATGAGCATAGAAAAGTAAGTACTCTAGTACTCTAGGAGCGCCTGGGTGGCTCAGATGGTTGGGCATCCAACTCTTGATTTCGGCTCAGGTCATGATCTTGCCTTTTGTGAGATGCTTGGGATTCTTGCTCTCTCTCTCTCTCCACCCGTAGCCTGCTTGTGCACTCTCTTTCAAAATAAATAAATGAACTTAAAAAAAAGTAAGTGCCCTATAAACATGTTTCTTTCCTTTATGCTTGCAAATTTTTTACAACAAATTTACCTGTTCTATGCATACAATATGATTTCCTCTAACTCAGATACATAACAAAAGATATTTGATAGATGTAGACGTTTTTGCATTGCTATAATTAAAAGTATTTTAAAAGGTTGTTACAGGGATGCATAGGACTAAATTCTGGTGCAATAGTATCAAATAACGTAGTTGGTAGTACCAGGCCTCCAACAGAGTCTTTGATGAGCTCAACTCTTCGCATCAACACCCTGGTATAGTTTTCTCCACATCATACCAGGTTGATAGGTGTGGAAAGAAGCATATGGAAGATTTAACAGTATGTCACCCCTCGGGTTAAATTCTAACATTCTGAGACTTTCTTATCAGGCTTACTCTTGTTCTTGCTCTCACCGATCACTGTTGGGAAACAAGCTTCCATGTTATAAGCAATCTTATGGAGAAACCTACATGAAGAAATAAAGCCTTCAACCAAGCGCCTAAAAGGACCAAGCCTGCTGAAAACCACATGAAGGACCTTGGAGATAGGTTATTCATCTTCAGTTGAGTCTTGAGGTGACTGAATCACCAGCCAACAGTGTCGCTATAATCTCATGGGAAATCCAGATCCAGAAGTCCTCAGCTAGGCCACTCCCAGAATCTTGACCCTCAGAAACTGTATGACAAATAAATGTTTACTATTTGAAGCTGCTGTTCCAATAAGCTACTGCTTGTGTCAAACCAAGGTAACATTAATACATATTTTGGTATTAGAACTTGGGCACTAAAGGAGCACGCTTGAAATATGGGGGTGGCTTTGAAACTAGACAGTAGAATTGAAAGAGAATTAAATTAGTTGAATTAGGTTAGTCGAAGCACTTAATAGAATTTGTATCGTCTTTGATAGGGCTGTAGGAGAGGATTTATAAGAAATTAAAAATAGAGAAAGGGGATTATTGTAATGTGGTAGCAGAAAGTGTAGCATCACCATAGTCTACTATCAGATAGGAAGTATAAGACATATTATCAGGCTAAGATAGTCAAATACTGAGAAAGGATTAAAGTTTTTAACCTGCTTTCAAGCTAACACATTGGCCTGCCACCATTTCAGTGAAAGTTGAAAACATCAAACTCATGTCCGAGACAATGGACTTATTTATTCAAATTACCGTGTATACCACAAGCTTCATATTTGCTTCAATTCTCCTTGCTTCCCGCATCCCAGGGGAAACAAAATGGCTCAGTGGCTGGGCAGAAGATTGCACACGAATGGCATTTATGTCACAAATGAGCAATTACAAGCTTAAGAAACTCCAATCTTGCAAGAGGGCTAGATGCTAACCTCAGTAGACAGAATATTATCCTCCCTCTAAGAACTCCAGAACCTGTGAATACCTTGTGTTTTATGGCAAAAGGGCCTCTGCAGGTGAGGTTACATTAAACATTTTTAGATAGTTGAAAATATCCTGATGGGCCCAAAATAATTGGAAGGATCCGTATAAGTGAAAGACTTAAGCAGAAGACTCTGTGTCAGAGGGACGAAGCATGAGGAAGCCTGGTCTGGACATTGTTGGCTTTGAGGGTGGAAGAGGTTCATGAAGCCTGAAAGTCAAGAAAACAGATTCTCACCAGGAAATTCCAGGAAGAAGCACAGCTCTCCTAATACTTTGATTTTATCCCAGTGAGCCTCAGTTCAGGCGTCTGACCTCTAGAAGTACAAGATATTATGTTTATGTTGTTTCAAGCTACCAGATATGGTAATGTATTACAACAGCCAAAGGGAATTATTTGATTTTGGTGCCTGAAAGTGTTGTGTTGCTCTAGCAAATACCTAAAAATGTGGACATGATTTTTGAATTAGGTTAGGAGCTAGAAAAATTTTGAGAAGCATTCTAGAAACAGCATAGATTACCTTGAGCATACTGTTAGTAGAAATATGGAGATTTAAGACTCTGGTGAAGGTTCAGAAGAAAGTGATGAATGTGTTATAGAAAACATATATCACCTTATAGAATTTCTAAATCATTGTGAACAGACTGTTCATAGAAATATATGGACATTAAAGGGATTGCTGATAGAAACCAAGAAATGAGAACAATGTTATGGGAAACTAGAGAAAAAATATATTTGTTCCTCACAGAAAACCTGGCTGAATTATTTCTTGCAGTTAGGTGCAAAGCTAAATTTGTAAATAAAGAACTTGGATATTGAACTGAGAAGGTTTCCAAGCGAAGTGTTGAAGATGTGGCATGACTGCTTCTTTCTGTTTAGAGTAAAATGCAGGAGAAAAAAGATACATTGAGGGAGGGACTATTAGCAAAAGGAAATGGCACCTGATGACCTGACAAATTATCAGCCTATCTAGATTGCAAAAATTGCTAAATTAGGAGGTTCGCTCTGGGGAGAATGTGCTCTAAAAAGAACGCCATGAGTATGACCTGAAAGATCCGCTGGTGCTTAGGAAGGAACAAAGGTCAGAGTGCTAATTCCCACCTTCTCTGTGAAGGTGCCTGACTCATGGATCACCTCAGCTACTGGGACAGAAGCGAGGAATCAAAGATAAAAATTTCAGGAAATGTCTGCGGTGGAGCCTTTTGTCTAATAGAGTGAATCTCCATGATATACATGAAAAACTCACAAGGGTGGTCCAAAACCTTTTACCAGCAGAAACACTGCTAGCTTAGACCAGAAGAGACAGACAGAAGAGAAACCAATTAAAAGGAAGCTGTTAATCTCCCAAATTCTGTAGCAGGAAACAGACATATAAAATCACCCAGCTGCAAACTTGCGCTGCACTTCTAAGAAACAAAAGATAACTGAGAGGGCAGAGGAACAAAGATCCAGAGAGTAGAGCTGAGAGCCAAAGATGACTCCTAAATTCTGAAAATGTGCTATTTACCTGGCTGGATTTCAACATCGTGTGAACTGGTGACTCCTTTTTTCCCCTTCCATTTCCTTTTATTCTGAATGGGATTGTCTTTGCCCCTCCCACCACTGAATTCTGAAAGGATATAATTTATAAAATAGAAGTAGAATCCTTGGGGGTCCAACATGTAGACAATGGTCGGCAGAATAAGTGGCCTTGAAAACATGCTCGTGGCCTAATCCTCAGAATTTGTGAATATGTTACCTTATGTAGCTGAAGTGACTTTGTAGATATAACCAAATTAAGCATTTCAAAATGGACAGATTATCTTGGATTATTCTGGATTATCTAGGTGGGCCCAGTGTAATCACATGAACTATGGAGGCCAAACAGTCAGTGTTACAGTGATGGAACATGAGAAAATATACATATATATATATATATATGTGTGTGTGTGTGTGTGTGTGTGTATGTATATTTATGTATATGTATATGTATGTATATATGTATGTATGTATATTTATATATATGTACATATATGTATATGTGTGTGTATATATATGTATATGTGTGTATATATATATATATATATATATATAAAATTTAAGCAACCAAGTTTGTTTCAGCAAAAATAGGGAACTAATACACAAACCTACAAAATATTTGCCACAGAGAGAGACATGATCTTTATTACCCTGGACTGCAAATCTTGGAGGGAGAGACTATCTCTGTCTTCCAAGCATGGCTGCTATGCTTATATCCTTGAAAAGATGTTGGGGCACCTGGGCGGCTCAGTCAGCTTAAGCATCTGACTCTTGATTTTGACTCAGGTCGTGATCTCATGGTTCGTGAGATCAAGCCTGCATCAGGCTCCGTGCTGACAGTGCAGAGCCTGCTTGGGATTCTCCCTCTCCCTCTCTCTCTGCCCCTCCCCCACTTGTGCTCTCCCTTTCTCTCTCCTTCTGTCTCAAAATAAATAAATAAACTTAAAAAAAAAAAAGATGTCAAAGGTGCAGGAACACCCAGATCCATGAGGAATTTTCTCCCAATGGAGAGATTTCCACTCATGGTTTTGAAAAAATGCTGCCTGGTTTCCTCTTGTTGCTTATAGGAATATAGCAGAAGAATGAGATTTACAAAAAAATAAAATGCCGTGAAGGTTTTGAAAATTGTCAGGATTTTCAAATGGCAAAGTATATGACACTTCTGAGGAAAGATCAAATTTAGGACACTGCTAGAAAAATACAGATCAAAGCTAAGGCTGAAGATGGGACTGAACATCTTTTGTTCAAACCTCTGAAAGATCAAAGGTTACACCACACCAACGACCCTCTAAAGAGATAAAACATATGCCACATATATCCCTTCAATCAAACATTCAAGCTGTTAAGACCTACGGGTCATTTTCGCTCAGCATTCCCAGATGAAATGCAAAGGAGAGAAGAGATTATCTCCCAGAGATCATAAATGCAGCTTTTCTGATGGTATGAACTTCAGTAAGATTCACAACCTTTCAAAGGAATTACTATTGAGAAATAGTACCCACTCGTGACCGAAAAGTCCAGAGAAAGTACAAAATGAAAAGAAGCCTCTGACCCACAGATGTTTTACTGATAGTTAACAGACTAAGAACCAACAACACATGCAACCTTTCCCGAGCAAGGAAAGAGGGTTTAGAGTGGAACCAAGAACTGAGAAAAATTATTTGGTGGCCTTGAGACTGATTCACAGAATGCACTGCATTTGCTTAGCTGAATTTTCGAAATGTTTTGGACCTAATGTCTACATGTTCCTGCCATTTTCTCCCTTTTTTGAAGATATTATCTTTGCTAATTCCAGCATTACAAACTAACTGGGTGTACCGTGAGCAGATAATGTGTCACTTTAGTTTCACATGTCAAGAACTGTATTCAAGGGGCTACACTTAAGGAACCATACACAAGGAGCCTCATCCACACTGGACCTGATTTAGATACGGGAGTCTGGGGGCAGCTGGGGGGCTCCATTGGTTAAAGGACTGACAGGCTCAGGTCATGCATGATCTCATGGCTCGTGAGTGTGAGCCCCATGTCTGGCTCTGTGCTGACAGCTCAAAGCCTGGAACCTGCTTCTCAAAGCCTGGAGCCTGCTTCAGATTCTGTGTCTTCCTCTCTCTCTGCCTCTACCCCACTCATGTTCTGTCTGTCTCAAAAATAAATAAACATGAAAAAAATTAGACACAGGAGTCTGGATTTGAGCTGATGTTGTCGTGGGATAAGACTTTAATGGGGCGGGGAGGTGCTTGTGAGGAAGTGAGTGTATTTTGCCTGTGGGAGGAACATAAATCATTGAAGGCCAGACAAGACTGTGGTAACCAGTGTCCAGTCTGGCCTTCCATGATCCCTGTGCTTTGGTCTCACACCCTTGTAGAGTCCCCTCCCTGTTTTACTGGGGTTTGTCAACCTGCCAGATAGCATATAACAGAATATTGCACGTTCTGTCTCTTCCTCCTTCCCTCTCTCTCCTGTTGTACTCTACAGCGGAAATAGGCTATCATATTTTGAGCAGACATGTGAGGAGACCCATGTAGTAAAGAACTGAAACTTCCAGGCAGAGCGGCTGAGGAACTAAGGCCTAAACCCTCAGGTGAGTGAGCAGAAAAGCAGATTCTGAACCCCCAGCTGAGGCTGGAGACGGCTGGTGCCCCAGCTAAGAGTTTGGCAGGACCTTGTTCCAGACGTGGAGCTAAAACCAGCTCGGCAGCTGCTGGATTTCTGACTGTCAGAAAACTGCGGGAGATAATAAACATTTGCTATTTTAAGAAGCAAAGTTTCGAGATAATTTGTTATGCACCAATAAATAACTTAGGCAGTTTTGGTTGTGGTTTTCCAAATTACGCTGCTTCGAAACAGCAATTATCACTTTGAGAGAGGTATTCTCAGACTTATGAAAAAAGTGAAAATTCAAAATACCTTTCAAATGATAATAGAAAATGTTATGCTAAATATGTTAGACCAATAAATATCAAATTATACCTATCCAGGGCAAAACTCGATCAAGCATACAGGCTATTAGAAAATGGGTTAGGGAAAACAATCATTCTAAATTGCACTGATTTCTTTTTCATTTTTGCTTTTTATTTGCAATCATTTGTTTTTGTATTACTGATTTAATTCTTTTCCTATCTGTGATTTAAAAGGTAAATAAACACTAAACCGCTGAATACATACATGAAAATGCGGCATTTACCTGCCCTCACTTAGAGGAAAGTGATAAAACACACGTAAAGTTTTTTGGATACATTTTCAACTCATTGTTTGAATTTTAGGAAAAAGTGAAAGGTAAGTTCGCGTAAAATGGAGACTCATATCAATAATTAATGGTTGTATTAATTAAAAAAATTCATCTGTAACCTAAAAATAAAATGATTATTTTGCCATAATTTATAATGTAGTTATAATAAAGAGAAAGTAAAGCAAGAATTTTAATATTAAACATGTATTTTTTTCTCTGTGGTAATAATTTACTTGGACATTTCTAATACTATGTATAACTTTCAAAACACGGAATTTAGAAAAAAATTGCAGTTACTTTTCCTATTAGATGCCGTGATTTCATTAAAGTTGTTTCAACTGCATTTTAAATTCACTATAATGCAATTCAACTGTCTTTTTTAAGATGGGAAAATGACATATGGAAATAGTTAAGTGATTGTCAAAGCACAAACGCTATTTAATGTCAGGGGGACAATTTGAAATATTACTTAGTTTTAAAGATTTCTGCTTTCTGTGGCATCTTGGTGGCTCAGTTGGTTAAGAGCCTACTTCGGCTCATGTCATGATCTCATGGTTCATAGGTTCAAGCCCCGCACCGGGCTTTGTGCCGACAGCTCAGAGCCTGGAGCCTGGTTCAGATTCTGTGTCTCCCTCTCTGCCCCTTCCCCTGCTCGTGCTCTGTTTCTCTCTGGCTCTCAAAAATAAATACATGTTAGGGGCGCCTGGGTGGCTCAGGTGGTTAAGTGTCAGAATTCAGCTCAGGTCATAGTCTCACAGCTTGTGAGTTTGAGCCCCACATCAGGCTCTGTGCTGATGGCTCAGAGCTTGGAGCCTGCTTCAGATTCTGTGTCTCCCTCTCTCTCTGCCCCTCCCCTACTCACACACTCTCTCTCTCTCTCTCTCTCTCAAAAATAAATGAACTTTAAAAGAATGTTTTTAAGTAAAATAAACATTAAAAAATTAAATTTTTTTTGCTTTCCTAATCTGTTTAATAACTTAGAAACTAATTCAGACAAACTCATAATTTTTTCTTTAAAATTTTTTTAATTTAAATTTCAGTTAGTTAACATAGAGTGTAATATTAGTTTCAGGTGTACAAGATAGTGATTCAACACTTCCATACAATACCCGGTGCTCATCACAAGTGCCCTCCTTAATTTCCATCACCTATTTTACCCATCTCCACACGTATCTCCCCTCTGTAACCATCGGTTTGTTCTCTATACTTAAAAGTCTATTTTTTGGCTTGCCTCACCCTTTATTTCCCCTTTGCTTATTTGTTTTGTTTCTTAAATTCCACGTATGATATATGGTATTTATCTTTCTCTGACTCATTTCACTGAACCTAATATAATCTAGCTCTATCCATGTCATTTCAAATGGCAATATTTCATTCTTTTATATGGCTGAGCAATATTCCATTGCGCGTGTGTATTCCATTATATATGTGTAGGAATATATATTCATTTCACATTCTCTTTATCCCAGTGGATGGACACTTGGGCTGTTGCCATAATTTGGCTATTATTGATAATGCTGCAATGGCTAACAGACACATGAAAAGATGTTCAACATCACTCATCATCAGGGAAATAGAAGTCAACCCTACAATGAGATATCACCCCATACCTGTCAGAATGGTTAAAATCAACAACACGAGAAACAACAGGTGATGGTGAGGATTTGGAGAAAGGAGAACCCTCTTGCACTGCTGGTGGGAATGCAAACTGATGCAGCCACTCTGGAGAACAGTATGAAGATTCCACAAAAGTTAAAAATTGAGCTATCCTATGATCTAGCAATTGTACTACTAGGTATTTACCAAAAGAATACAAAAATACTAATTGAAAGGGATAAATTCACCCCAATGTTTACATTAATACTTCTTTAGAAACCCTCTTTTAATAAGTTTCCAGGATTGTAAAAAATAATCCTTGCTTTGTAGTTCCTTATATTTTAAGCAGTCGTGAGGTATTGAGTAGGGATGTATTATAATTAATACATTATAATTAATTAATTAATTAATTAATTAATACAATATAATTAATAGTGATGTATTATAATATAATCCTTATATTTTAAGCAGTAGTGAGGTAGTGAGTAGTGATGTAGTATAATAATTAATACATGTAAAAATACAAATGGAAAAGCAATTAAAAAGAATGAAATATTTAAGTCACATCATTTTAAATTAAGTTTCCGGTGCTTTTATAATGAAATTTCTATATTGATAAGTTAAAACTATAAATTTTTCCTTTGCTTATATCTATTATATGTAATTATGTGTAATTAATTTACTGATTCTATCAAATTATTTCTGTATTTGACAAAAGCAAAATGTTTATATATATATATATGTATATATATTTTTCTGTTGCATATGTGTTTATAGTTTCTATATTTCTTAATTAAATAATTAGTACTATATTGTGCAGTGTAATTCTTCTGTTTTGTTTAAATTGAAACTAAATATCCACCTGCATATGTTAGGGGCACCTGGGTGGCTCAGTTGGTTAAGTGTCCATCTTTGGTTCAGGTTATGATTTCAGAGTTCGTCAGTTCAAGCCCCACATCTGGTTCTGTGCTGACAGCTTACAGCCTGGAGTCTGCTTTGGTTCTGTGTCTCCCTCTCTCTCTGCCCCTCCCCCACTTGCTTTCTATCTCTCTCTCGAGACTTTCTCTCTCAAAAATAAATAAAAATAAAAAAAATTAAATATCCACCTGTATATGTTGAATAATGGGTAAATTCCTCACTGCTCTAAAATAACAGCCATTTCCAATTATAAATCCCTACATATAATCAGATTCTTGGTTTTGCTAGTTACTTTTCCATTTGCAAAATGCCTATTTCAAATTCAAATTTTATAAATAAGTGTGTTTTAAAAATAGTTTCATTTGGCAGTGCAAGATCTATTCCACATCTTTGTTGTTGCCCTGGAAATCCTTTTATAAAGTTCTCCATTTACTCTGCTTATTTAAGTTTGGAAATACTTTCAAGTGGAAAATAAAATGACCCAAAAGGCTTTATCATAAAGGCTTTTAATGCTCCTTGGACCCAATGCTCCTCTCTTCCAGTGTCATGGGTTAGGGGTGGCATGTGGCTAGATTTTTGCTCCTTGGAGTTAGAGCTTTGTTACTATTTCTTGCCAATCACCTTTGTCCAAAAATTAAATGAGTCAGACCTGGTTTGAAACTTATAAGGTCATTGGTGAGTTCTACCCTGTCTTCTTCCCCTGTTGCAGTTCTTACATAAGACTCCATGTTGAGTAGAATGGACACAAGGGCAAAGACCAAATTGTTGGATTGTTATACATAGAATGGCTTCCCTGGATGGCTTGCCAAGCCCATATGATTGGTATGAGAAAATTTTAAACTTTTGTTATAGATAGTTTTGGTAATTCTCCATTTGTACAGTTTTGTTAAACAATAGACAAAACGTCAATCAAAGTGAGAAGAAAGTTTAGACAAAGAAAAAAATCACATGCCTTCCCAAAAAATGATGTTAGAACAACTAAATACGCAAATGAAGAAACAAAGACAACAAACAAACAAACAAACAAAAAATTTGAGCTTTATATCATACTATATACATAAGTTACCTTGAAAATGATCATAGATCTAACTATTAACACTCAAAAGTTAAGGTTTCTGGATAAAAACATGTGAGAAAAATCTTCACAAACTTGAGGTAGGCAAGAATTTATCAGACAATGGTAAAAAAGAATTAATTAAGTAAGTAATTAATTAACTTTGAAATTAGTCTTCACCAAAATCATTTTTTTAAGCATACTGTTAAGAAAATGCAATGGCAGGGGAGGAGTTAAGATGGCAGAGCAGCATGGAGACCCTGAGCTTGTGTTGTCCATGAAATGCAGCTAGATAAGCACCAAAACATTTTAAATACCTAGGAAACTGATCTGAGGATTAACACAATAATCTGCATAACTTGAGCCACAGAACTCATCAGGAATTCACCCCAAAAGAAAGAACAGGAAGAAATGACAGCCAGTGACTTAATCAACACAGATATAAGCAAGACGTCTGAGGTAGAATTCACTTGATCTTCGCCAAAAGGCTGAGAAGAGATTGAGGTAGAATTCAGAACCACCATAATAACAAAACTAGCTGGGCTGGGCTTGAAGAAGGCTAGAATCCCTTGCTGTGGAGATAAAAGAAGTAAAATCTAATCAGGACAAATTTAAATATGCTAAACCTGAGATGCAAACTTGAATGAATGCCATGATGGCAAGGATGGATGAAACATAGCAGCAAATCAGTGATATAGAAGATAAAATTATGGAGAATAAGGAAACAGGAAAGAAAAGGAGGGAAACAAAAGTAAAGGAGCACAATACAATATGTAGAGAATTCAGTGACTTATTAAAAAGGAATAACATCTGAATCATAGGAGTCCCAGAAGATGAAGAGAGAGAGAAAGAAGTAGAATGTGTATGTGAGCAAATTATAGTGGAAAATTTTCCTAAACTGAGGAAGGACACAGACATTAAACTCCAAGAAGCACAGAGAACTCCCATTAGATTCAACAAAAACAGACCATCAACAAGGCATATCTTAGTCAAATTCACAAAATACAGAAATAAGGAAAGAATTATGAAAGCAGCAAGGGAACAAAAAATCTTTAACCTATAAGAGAAGATAAATTAGGTTTGCAGTAGACCTATCCACAGACATTTGGCAGGCCAGAAAGGAGTGGTAGGATGTATTCAACGTGCTGAATTGGAAAAATATACAAGCAAGAATTCTTTATCCAACAAGGCTGTCATTCAACATGAAAGGAGAAATAAAGAGTTTCCCAGACAAACAAAAACTAAAGGAGTTTGTGACCACTAAACCGGCCCTGCAAGACATTTTAAGGAGGACTTTTGGGTGGAGAAAAGAAGAAAGAAAACGAAAAAGGCCCAAAGCAACAAAAACTAGAAAGTACCAGAGAACATCACCAAAAACACCAACTCTATAGGCAATACAATGACACTAAATTTCTATCTTTTTCTGTACTCACTCTAAATGTCAATGGACTAAATGCTCCAATCAAAAGACATAGCGTATCAGAATGGATAAGAAAACAAGACCCATCTATATGCTGTTTACAAGAGATACAATTTAGATCTAAAGACACCTGCAGATTTAAAGTAAGGGGATAGAAAACCATCTATCATGCTAATGGTCATCAAAAGAAAGCTGGAGTAGTCATACCTATATCAGACAAACTAGATTTTAAAATAAAGACTGTAACAAGATGAAGAAGGGAATTATATCATAATTAAGGGGTCTATCCACTAAGACGATTTAATAATTGTGAATATTTATGCCCACAATTTGAAGTACCAAATATATAAATCAATTAATCACAAACATAAAGAATCTCATTCATAATAAGATCATAATAATAGGGGACTTCAACACCCCTCTTACAGCAATGGAGAGATTATCTAAGCAGAACATCAACAAGGAAACAATGGCTTTGAATGACACCTCGGACCAGATGGACTTAACAGATATACTCAGAACATTTCAACCTAAAGCAGCAGAATTCACATTCTTGCCGAGTGCACATGGAACATTCTCCAGAACCGATCACATACTAGGTTACAAATAACCCCTAAACAAATACAAAACAGTTCAAGATCATACCTTGCATATATAAAGACCACAGTGCTATGAAAATTGAAATCAATCACAAGAAAAAAAATGGAAACTCAGCAAATACTTAGAAACTAAAGAACATCTTACTAAAGAATGAATGTGTTAACGAAGAAATTAAAGAAGAAACTTTAAAAGTATATGGAATCCAATGAAAATGATAACACTAGAGTCCAAAACCTCTGGGATTCAGCAAATGTGGTCATAAAAGGGAAGTATACAGGAATCCAGGTCTTCCTAAAGAAGAAAGAAAGATCTCAAATATACAATTAGCCTTACACCTAAAAGACCTGGAAAAAGAACAGCAAATAAATATGAAACCCAGAAGAAGAAGGGAAATAATAAAGATAAAGGAAAGAACAAAGAGCAGAAATCAATGATATCGAAATATAAAAAACAACAACAACAACAACAACAACAATAGAACAGATCAATGACACCAGGATTCTTTCTTTGAAAGAACTAACAAAATTGATAAACCCCTAGCCAAGAAATTGGGCAATCTGAAAGAAATGGACAAATTCCTAGAAACATATAGGTTACCAAAATTGAAACAGAAAGAAATAGAAAATTTGAACACACCCATAGCCAGTAAAGAAATTCAATCAGTAATCAATGCCTCCCAACAAACAAGAGTCTAGGGCCAGATGGTTTTCCAGGGGAATTCTACCAAACATTTAAAGAAGAGTTAACATCTATTCTTTTGAAGCTGTTCCAAAAACATAAATGGAAGGAAAACTTCCAAATTCATTCTATGAGGCCAGCCTTACCTTGATTCCAAAAAGAGACAAATACCCCACTCAAAAGGAAAACTATAGACCAAATTCCCTGAGGAACATGGATGCAAAAATTCTCGACAAGATACTATTAAACCAGATCCAACAATACATTAAGAATTATTCACTATGATCAAATAAGATTTATTCCTGGGATGCAGGGCTGGTTCAATATCTGCAAATCAATCAGTGTGATATGTCACATTAATAAAAGAAAGGATAAGACCCACATGATCCTCTCAATAGATGCAGAGAAAGCATTTGACAAAATACAGCATCATTTCTTGATAAAAACCCTCAAGAAAGTAGAAATAGAAGGAGCATACCTGAAGATCAGAAGAGCCATATATGAAAGACCCACAGCTATCCTCAATGGGGAAAAACTGAGAGTTTCCCCCTAAGATCAGGAACATGACAAGGACATCCACTGTCACCCCTGTTATTCAACATATTGTTGGAAGCCCTAGCCTCAGCAATCAGACAACATAAAGAAATAAGAGGCATCCACATCGGCAAGGAAGATGTCAAACTTTCACTCTTCACAGATGACATGGTACTGAATGTAGAAACACCAAAAGACTACCAAAAACCTGCTGGGACTGATACATGAGTTCAGCAAAGTCGCAGGATATAAAGTCAATTTACAGGAATCAGTTGAATTTCTCTACACCACTAACGAAGCAGCAGAAAGAAAAGTCAAAGAAAAATCAAGACAAATCAAGGAATCAAGTCCATTCACAATTGCACCAAAACCATAAAATAGATGGGAATAAATCTAACCAAAGAAGTGAAAAATCTTCTTTACACTGAAAACTATAGAAAGCTTATGCAATCAATTTAAGAAGTTACACACACACAAAAAAAAAAAAAAGAAAAGAAAAGAAAAGAAAAGAAAAGAAAAGAAAAGGAAAAACATTCCATGTCCATGGGTTGGAAGAACAAATGTTAAAATGTTAAAAGCAATCTTTAATGCATATTCAAAGCAATCCATATCAAAATAACACCAGCATTCTTCACAGAGCTAGAAAAAAAAAACAATCCTAAAATTTGTATGGAACTGGAAAAGACCCTAAATAGCCAAAGCAATTCTGAAAAAGAAAACCAAAGCTGGAGGTATTGTAATTTCGGACTTCAAGCCATATTACAAAGCTCTAATCATCAAGACAGCATGGTACTGGCACAAAAATAGACACTCAGATCAATGGAAGAGAATAGAGAACCCAGAAATGGGCTCACAAATTCATGGCCAACTAATCTTTGACAAAACAGGAAAGAATATCCAATGGAAAGAAGACAGTCTCTTCAGCAAATGGTGCTGGGAAAACTGGATAGCGACATGCCGAAGAATGAACCTGAACCACTTACTGGCACCATACACAAAAATAAGCACAAAATGGATAGAAGCCTTAACCATAAGACAGGAAGCCTAGAGGAAAAAAATGGCAACAACCTCTTTGACCTCGGCCATAGCAACTTCTTACTTGACATGTCTTCAGAGGCAAGGAAAACAAAAGCAAAAATCAATTATTGGAATATCATCAAGATAAAAATCTTCTGCATAGTGAAGGAAACAATTAGCAAAACTAAAAGGCAACCAACGGAATGGGAGAAGATATTTGCAAATGACATATCAGATAAAGGGTTGGTACTCAAAATCTATAAAGAACTTATCAAACTCAACACTCCAAAAAACAAAGAATCCAGTGAAGAAATGGACAAAAGACATGAATAGACAATTTTCCAAAGAAGACATCCAGATGACTAACAGACACATGAAAAAATGTTCAACATCACTCATCATCAGAGCAATACAAATCAAAACCACAATGAGATAACACCTCACATCTGTTAGAATGGCTGAAATGAACAACTCTGATAAAAACAGATGTTGGTGGGGATGTGGAGAAAGAGAAACCCTTTTGCAGTGTTGGTAGAAATGCAAACTGGTGCAGCCACTCTGGAAAACAGTATGGAGGTTCCTCAAAAAATTAAAAATAGAACTACCTTACAACCCAGGATTTGCACAACTAGGTATCTATCCAAAGGATATAGGAGTGCTGATTCAAAGGGGCACATGCACCCCAATATTTATAGCCGGACTATTGATAATAGCCAAAGTATAGAAAGAGTCCAAATGTCCATTGACTGATGAATGGATAAAGAAGATGTCATGTGTGTATACACACACACACACACACACACACACACACACACAATGGAATATTACTCAGTAATCAAAATGAATGAAATCTTGTCATTTGCAACAATGCGGATGAAACTAGAGTGTGTTATGCTAAGTGAAATGAGTCAGTTAAAGACAAATATTATATGACTTCACTCATATGTGGAATTTAAGATACAAAACACATGACCATAAGGGAAGAGAAGCAAAAATAATATAAAAAATAGAAAGACAGCGAGGAAGACCAATAATTTAAAAACTGAGAGGGAGACAGAGCAAAAATAATATAAAACAAAGAGGGAGACAAACTGTAACAAATAAGTATAATATAGACAACAAACTGAGGGTTGCTGGCAGGGTGTTGGGTGGGGGGATGGGCTAAATGGGTGATGGGAATTAAAGAGGTCACTTGTTGGGGTGAGCACTGGGTGTTTCATGTAAGTGATGAATCACTAAATTCCTGAAATAATTAAAAAAATAAAATAAAGGAAAGAAAATGTAATGGCAAGCCAGAGTTGAAGAAAACCATTGCAATACATATATCCTGTAAAAGATTTTTATTTATATTAAAAAAAATAATAAGATAAAAACAGAGAGGGAGGCAAACCATAAGAGACTCTTAAATACAGAGAACAAACTGAGGATTGCTGGAGGGATGTGGCGGGGGGCGTGGGGGGTTAAATAGATGATGGGCATTGAGGGTGCTTGTTGGGATGAGTGCTAAGTACTATATGTATGTGATGAATCACTAAATTCTACTCCTGAAACAAATACTATGCAATATTAACTAACTTGAATTTAAATAAATGGGGAAAAGAGGGATAAAAAGGAGCTGTTTAAACTTAATGGTAAGAAGACATAAGAATCTGGTAAAACTGGCAAGAGATTCTAACCTTTATTTATTTTTTTATTTTTTTTCAACGTTTTTATTTATTTTTGGGACAGAGAGAGACAGAGCATGAACGGGGGAGGGGCAGAGAGAGAGGGAGACACAGAATCGGAAACAGGCTCCAGGCTCTGAGCCATCAGCCCAGAGCCCGACGCGGGGCTCGAACTCACGGACCGCGAGATCGTGACCTGGCTGAAGTCGGACGCTTAACCGACTGCGCCACCCAGGCGCCCCGAGATTCTAACCTTTAAAAATAAATTCAAATAGAGGCGTCTGGTTGGCTCAATCGATTAAGCACCCAACTTCAGCTCAGGTCGTGATCTCATGGTTCCTGGGCTTGAACGCCACATGGGGCTTGGGCTGACAGCGCAGAGCCCTCGTCAGATCCTCTTTTGCCCTCTCTCTCTGCCCCTCCCTTGCTCGCGTGACACACACACTCACTCTCTCTCTTTCTCTCCGTGTCTCTCAAAAATAAACATTAAGAAAATCCAAATCTCTTTATATTGCCGAAAGACTACTCTTACTCAACAATGTAAAAGAACAAATACTGATACATTAACAATATAGATGAAACTCAGAAACATGTTGAATGACAGAAGCAGGACTGTGTTTACATGAAATCCTAAGAAAACAAAGTAAGAGAAAGATGCAGATAAGTTACTGCCTGAAGCAGAGGATGAAAGTACTGACTTCAACTGGTAGGTAGCAACTTTTTTTTTTACTATTCTTTTTGATTTTATTCTTTATTTTTGTAGGTAGCAACTTTCTGTGATGAGTTGTTATGCATATGCTCATACTTGTCAAAACCCACTGAACTGTGCGTTTAACATGGGTGCACCTGTAAAGATTCCTAACAGAAAAAGGGTTTCATCTATCTTGTTAAGACCCGTTACCCCCAATATGTCCTTTCTGAATGTATTTTTTCGTGAATATTTCTTAGTCCTGCCATTAACAGAGAAGCTTAAGCTTATTTCATATCAGAGAATGAGCTCTGTAACATACATTGTAACCCCTTCATTTCTAGAGCTTTGTTTTGCTCATGCAGGGTTTACTGTAAGGTCTTAGGCATCATATGTGAGAATTATTTCTTCCGGGAAAGAACAGCAAAGATAGAAAGGAAACACTGACCTAAAGAATTTAGACATTGAAATCATTTTCCCATTAGCGGGAGAAAAAGAAAAGAAATCCCTATGTGGAATCCAGTGCAGTATATAATCAAAAGGAAAACTTTTGATTTTTTTTTTGATTTTTTTGATTTTTGCTTTGTTTTTAATAACAAGTATTGTTATTGAGAAATATTAATATGTGTATTATACTTTAGAATTATTTTATCACAAATACTTAAAATAATAAAAAGTTCTTTTTTTTTAAATGTTTATTTATTTTTGAGACAGAGAGAGACAGAGCAGGAGCAGGGAAGGGGCAGAGAGAGAGGAAGACACAGAATCTGAAGCAGGCTCCGGGCTCCAAGCTGTCAGCACAGAGCCTGATGTGGGGCTTGAACCCACAAACTGTGAGACCGTGACGTGAGCTGAAGTCAGAAGCATAACTGACTGAGCCACTCAGGCGCCCCAAATAATAAAATGTTCTACTTAAAGAGATATACTCTACACATCTGAGAGACTCAATTATCGAGAAGAACTCATTCTAAAACAGTGGCACGTAAGTATAAAAATACATTTAAACATTTAAATCTATTGTGGAAATCTTGGTTTATCAATGCATAAATACATTACTAAAGTAATGTTAACTTGTCTATGTGAAGTTCATATCCCTGTGTATGGTCAGTAAACTGGAAAAATTAGCACCACACAACTAATGGAAATGAAAGGTTATATGTTTCAGCAAACTAAGTATAGCAGACAAGTCAGGTGACTGAAATTATCTACTTTATTAAAATAATGGATGCTTCATACACAATTAACCTTTTCAAAGTAAATGATATGATGATCCAAAGATGATGACAAGTGAAATGTTAATCATAAACTCTTAGGATTTTGCTAGAACTCTCTTTGATGAATATGTAAAGAGCATTATCATTAATTAAGAACTAGTTTAAATGAGCTCTTATTTGAACATACACCGGTTTTCTCATACCTGGTGAAAAACATACCCTAATGCTTCTGTGCATGGTGTACATTTTCTTTCTTTTTTTTTTTTAATTTTTTTTTTCAACGTTTATTTATTTTTGGGACAGAGAGAGACAGAGCATGAACGGGGGAGGGGCAGAGAGAGAGGGAGACACAGAATCGGAAACAGGCTCCAGGCTCCCAGCCATCAGCCCAGAGCCCGACGCGGGGCTCGAACTCACGGACCGCGAGATCGTGACCTGGCTGAAGTCGGACGCTTAACCGACTGCGCCACCCAGGCGCCCCTGGTGTACATTTTCTTAATAAGGAAAATTAGAGAAGGCTAAAAGGATGACAGTAGCAACATCCCCTGGAATTCCTTCCTTTCGACCGGGTGATTCTATTCCTAACAGGTGGCAGGAAAATAGTGGATATTGGAGTGTTTAATTCCTTCAGGCATGTGGGGAAAATAAGGGAGGCAAAAACTAATCTTCATGTAATCCCTATTCCTTGTGTTATTATTTAGGGTGGAGCAGGAAAGGAGAATTTGCTTTTCAAATATTCCCTGTCGACTGCGATGCCAGATAAGAAAGAAATGGAGTCAGTAAAAGAAGTATAGAGTTATTAGTTATTGTGTGTTTTTCAGTTTACATATAATCATCAGATATTTCCCAGGCTTTTAATATTTCTTATTTTATATTTTCAACGTGTTAAAGTTTGAAAATTTCAGAGTCAATATTGAAAATTGTTTTCTTTAATTTCAGAATGCAGTTATCCCTTTATTGAAGAAAATTGTCCTTCAAAAAACTGAACATATTGCATTCTCAGTTGTTTCCCTGATTAGGAATAAGCACCTTCCTACAGATGAGATGTGAGATGAAAAAAATTGAAACTCCCTTTAAAGGGGCAAGCTGGTTTCCTTAGGACATGAAGCTTGAAGTAAAGAGAGATTTCTACTTCTCTCCCTTCTCCATCTTTTACATGGAAGTTACAAAAATGGGGGAGGGACAGAGAGAGACAGAGACATAGAGAGACAGAGAGGGAGACACAGAATCTGAAGCAGGCTCCAGGCTCCAAGCTGTCAGCATAGAGCCTGATGCGGGGCTTGAACCCACAAACCGTGAGACCGTGACCTGAGCTGAAGTCAGAAGCATAACTGACTGAGCCACCCAGGCGCCCCAAATAATGAAACGTTCTGTTTAAAGAGGTATATTCTAAACATCTGAGAGACTCAATTACTGAGAAGCACTCCTTCTAAAACAGTGACCCGTAAGTATAAGTGAGGCAAAAACTAATCTTAATGCAATCCCTGCTCCTTGTGTTATTATTTAGCATGAAGCAGGAAGTTACTTCTGTCCAGAGCATAATCTGGCCCTACATAGTCCCTTTCCTAAAGGGACTCAGCCTCATAATTGAGATGTTAACACCACACTGCAGGCTTCACTCACTGGATTTCTCCTAAGATAGAACGAGTTGTTAAAGAGCCACTTGCCCTCTCTTCTGCTGAACACTAATGACCCCATCCTCATGTATGCAGAGGGCTCATTAGAGGTAGAATAAATGGTCGATAACACGTGTCTTATTTGTTTTATCAACATACAAAGAGAAGAACAGTATTTTTTTTTAGTAACGAGATCCAAGTAGGTATTTTCGAAAGCCCATCATGATTCTATATAATTCATTTCTTGCAAAGTTTTTAAGGAGGATGCTAATACTTCTATTTGCTAGGAGATGAACTAGTTGTAGAAAAATGAAGGAAGAAGACCACAAATCGAACAACAGTTTGTAAGTGAAGGAGGGGGAACCTTGAACACTGTCCATCTGACTTTAAAAACCTCGTATTTTCCACTATGTAACAGATGAAGCTACAAAGTGTATCCTATAATGAAGATGATGCTAGCCTTAATGGAGTTTTCTTCCCTGTGCAGAGAAGTGTCAGAGAAGATTTCAGAAAAGAAGTGAATTTCACTCATTCTCCAAGCTTATGAAAATTGAACCAAATGGAGAAGAAAAGCCTTATCTACATAACCTAAGAAACAGGTCAACCTTTCAAAGTACATTAAAGACATTTGCAAAATCTCCTATCAGGAAAAGTGTGAAACCCTACAAAACACCCAAGATGGTTTTTAATGTGGATAAATAGCCATAAAGCATGACTTATCATCATAACAGTTCTCCCTAAGTTAATTTACACATTTAATATGATCCTAATAAAAATACCATCAGTTTCATTTTCTGGAACTAGGAAATTGATGTTGAAGGTTTTATGAAATAATAAAAAGCAGAATAGCTAGGGAACTCTTGAAAATGAGGAACAAGGATAGGAGAATAATGCTATTAAAAAGATTCTATGAATAAAACAATGTATCACCTGGCACATGAATGGATAGTCAGCCTAGTAGAATAAAATAAAAATATCACAAATTGATCCAAGCATATATGAAAATTTAGTTTGTGATAAAGGTAGTATCTCAAGTCCCAGAGCAAAGAATGATTTTTCTTAATAAATGGCATTGATACAATTGCTTAGGCATTTAGAATACAATAAAATTAGATACATACCACATACCAAACAGAAATAAACTTCAAAAGGGTGTCATACAAATATACAAAGTAAAACTATAGAAAGTACTAGAAGCAAACTGAAGTCATTTTTTGTAATTTGCATGTGAAATAAAACTTTTAAACAAACAACACTTCCAAAGCTGAATGCCATTAAAAATAAATTTGATTAATTCAAATATTACCAAAAAACCCTCCAACTTTTACATGGCAAAATAAGAAAATCAGAAGTAATATCAAGGTCAAAAATAACAAGCGGCATATATCAGATAAAGATTTATCTTACTAATATCTAATAATTTTTCAAAGTCAAAAAATTAAAAACCTTTCCAAATGATATGAACAGATAATATAAAATATTGTGATATGAAAACGGATACAAAGGTTTAAACAATGGGATTTTAACCTACACTGAAATAGCATTTCTCATCTGAATTACAATAATTCGAAATTAGATAGAATGCTGTATTGGTGAAATTAAAATAAAAATAGCCACTCTTATATATTGCTGCTAGGAATAAGGAATGGTACAATTCCTATACCTGGGAACATGGCAATATACATTAAAATTAACCCAGCAAAGCCACTTCTGGGAACTTTTTTGAAGATACACCTTAAAAAAAAAAACATGAAATAAAATCACAGTTTTTAATTGTCACCTTATATATAATGTCACACTGTGGGAAACAGTCCTAATACTTACACATAAAATGTAGCTAAGTAAACTAAAATAGGGGCTCCTGGGTGGCTCTGTCATTTAACAAAACAGACCTACATCGGTTAAGCACCTGACTCTTGGTTTGGACTTGGGTCATGATTTCACCGGTCATGGGATTGAGCTCCATCTTGGACTCCACACTGACAGCGTGCAGCCTGCTTGGGACGCTCTCTCTCTCTCGTTCTCTCTGCTCCTGCCATGCTCTTTCTTTCTGTCTCTCTTTAGAACAACACCAAAAAGAAATAAGTAAACTTGAAAAAGTAAACTAAAATACATCCACTTAATTGAGTACAATTCAGCGATTAAGGGAAAAGAATGAAAAAAGTCTCCAGTCACTGTCGAACAGTGGAATAACCATGTATTTTTGGTAATAAAGAGGAAAGTGCAAAACAGTATATGTAGTGTGCTTTTTATTGCAAAGAACTTCTTTGGCCCAAATAAGCACAGGAATGATCAACCAGAAGTTATGAAACTTGATACCTAAAGTGGATGGTTCATGATGAGGTTGGAGATACAATGAAGTGGAAGAAGCTTCGAGTTCTGATATCATGTTGCTAATTTACATGTTTCAACAAATATAAATTAATAAGGAATGGAAAGAATATTTGAAACTGCAAAGAGAAACAAATGAACCAACTGTGTATCAGATTGATAACATAAAAACAGTGAAGAAAAAATAAACTAACAGAGGGACGTTGACATGTATCCTCAGTCCCAAGACAAAAATAAAAACAAAGGGAACGCCAAATATATTTTGGAGTTATATTCATTATATTATATTCATTAATTTGGAGTTGTAACACTTCTCAAGTTAGTGGTTTTTTTTTAATTTTTTAATTTTATTTTAATTTAGAGAGAGAGAGAGAGAGAGGGAGAGATGGAGAGAGTGTGTTTGTGTGGGAGCCAGGGAGAGGGGCAGAGTTAATATATGTGGAATCGCTTTTTGTAAATGTTCTATGATTAAAACATAAAAGCCACACACCTGCTTAACCACATTTTGGTAATTTTTGTAACAGAATCATTTCAACCTAAAAGCAGGCATTTTGACACTGTTGTGTTTTCACATTTTACCCATGATGGAAATCAGTCTGTTTGCTTCCTGAAGAAATTTACTGACTGACTTTGTGTAAATGTTAAGGTTTTTTTTTCCCTCTGTCTCTCTCTTTCTGTGCAAATTTAGTTTATTTGAAGTCTTATTTTTTATGTACTCTGTCCTCACACACTTAAGTAGATCTGAAAGTGCAGGGAATTGGTATTAGGATGCCAAGTGACTTTTTTCTTTGATACACATTGAAATAGTTTCTAGGGGTGTGAAATTATAACCTTGATGGTTATTTTTTACTCACCATGAACATTCCAGAAAACTTAAGTTGAGGCTTATGGCTCCATCTGCCAGTGGACTGTTGACTCCCTGAAGGAGGGCATGGCGAGAATTGCTTCATTTCTCTTTTGATTAAAATGTTTCATATTTTCATCACTGAAGATTGAAATTTGGACATCCAGAAATCACACACTGTGATTTCTCTCAACAAAGAGGTCCAGTGGCAAAATATTCATTTCTCTTAAGTGTTAAAGGGGAAAATTTTCAAAGAACTTTGAAATTCAGATTAGCCTTACCGAGGCAAAGTGTTTTGAAGAAAGATCGAGTCCTCTCATTCCAAGGTTATAAGCCCTGTGATAGTAATACCAAAAACACGAGGAGTTTAAATGCAGCTGTCAATCAGTTCTGGTTTTAGATTGTCAAACCTATTTACACTGAAGCTAAATGTCTACTAACTACAAATCAGCTAGGCTTCCCTTTTCTTTGAAGGCTTTTTGTACTTTATCGTTTCTATCCTACTGTCTGTATTTACTTTTCTTTCTATACATCTTCCTGTTGCTTTTAAGTGTACGGAGAGACCTAACCTCTCCTAATTTGTAATTCATAATATTAACTGTTGAAGAGAAAATGTGCCCCAATTGTTTCCTTGGATAGACCTTAGTAATGATGCTTAATATATTTTCTAATCTAGGTTCATGGGATTAAGCCTGGAAAACCAGTAGAGAATCTCACAGGTTTTCTTTTGTGTTTGTATCTAGTCTCACAATGATTATAATAGCTATTTTGCTTTGCTATGGCAAGAACCTATCCCGTAAAATGTAGAATTGTCCTATAAAATGACTTTGCAGACATAATGTTAGTTAGTTTGGTCTGTCACAAGCCTTTCTCTTTAATTTCCCCTTTTTCCCCCAAGGCTTTACCTTTAAATATTATAATACCCGTTTAACAAATGCTAATAATCAAATGCGCTGGAAAATATTTTACACTACAATAGGGGCACCTGGCTGGCTCAGCTGGTTAAGCCTCTGACTCTTAATTTCAAGTCAGGTCATGATCTCATGGTTCATGGGATCAAGCCTCACTTCAGGTTCTATGCTGACAGCATGGATACTTAGTGCATATATTTTTAAGTCACATTTCAGTATATAATATGAATACACCTCTTTCTCCAAAAGTGGCCTACCAGAGGGTCTTCCTATCACAATACTCTACAAGGTGTTTTATTTATCAGGCTGCATCTTTGGAGCTTTAGTGATTTTTTTTTTTAACAATGAAAAACATAAGGAGAAGAATAGGAACTAGAAATCTGGAAAATGAAAGGAAGGGATGAATTAAAAATATCAAATATAGACATATGGTAAAAGTCCAGGAGAAATGGGAAAGCCACATAGCTAGGGGTTGGGAGTAACTGTGGGGCAAGGAAGACACAGGTGCCAGAGAATTGAGGGTGAGAGGGGAGGTGCGTCGACTTCACCCCAGGAGAGTAATGGCATTTTTCATGACTTCAAAGAAATGCACGTAAGAAACATGAAACTTTTTTTAAATGAGTGCGATGACAATAATGTTTCTGTCATTACTAAATTGGTTTATGTTCATTTCTGTCTACAAAGCAGGTTCAGCCCCGTGACCTTCACCTCAATTATTTCCTCAGAGCAGGAAAGGATAGCATAGGATTCATATAGGTCTAAATATAGATGTTGTTGGGAAGAAAAAGGATTTGTTAAATCACTTCACTATCTGTTTAACTTGTCAAATAATAAACCTAGAAGATGGAAGCTTGAATCCTTTCAAAGGGTAAAGGATTTTCTATTTTTATCTAGAAACCTTTGCTTGAACCATCTCGCCATTATTGTCGAATGTTATCGTGTCATTATTAAATATATAAAAAAAAAAGAAATATACTCAACCAGTTTGGCTCAGGATATTAGGATTAAGAGAGGAGGGAAGAGGAGAGGAGAGGAGAGGAGAGGAGAGGAGAGGAGAGGAGGGGAGGGGAGGGGAGGGGAGGGGAGGGGAGGGGACAAGAAAGTGGTGTGATAATATGTGAAATACCCATGTTTCTGTGCACTTCCTGTGACTTCTCTGTATCACTAGAGTTATTATTGAATTCATTAGTTTAATGGAAGGAAGGATCTTCATTTAAAATGGAGAGAAATACTTGATAACAGGTGGACTTGTGTAAATGTGTGTGTATATCTGTGTTTGTGTTTACTTGTCTAAGTGATTTGATTTGGCACAATCTGAGGCTTTTCCATCTGAGTTTTTACATCATTGTTTACTTTGGGAAGTGATTAGTATTATTTTTGCAAATATTTCTCTTCTACTTTTTAAAATAGAAAAATTCTTGATATGGGTAATGATCACAATCCTAAAGAAGCTGCACAATTATAGGTCATTGTAACACATCAAAGACAAAACAAACAAAAGTACAAAAAATGAATAAACAATAAAACTGTTAACTTTCCTGAGAGATAACCACTGATTATCTTAAAAGAAGTATGTATGAGGAACAAACACAGAAATGTTGACTACAAAAACACAACTAGAGTAATATTTAAACTGTATCACAGAAAATAAAATTCAACTTAGAATTACATATGCAGTTAAATGATTACTTAAATTACAATGAAAAAAATAAAATTTCAAGTTAAAAGAAATACTTAGAAAATTTACATAAAAATTCCTTTTGAGTGGATTTTAGAATATTATAAGCAAAACAAAAAATAAACCTTGGAAGAAATCACTGTGATATGGGATAGTAAGAGAAAGTAAAGTTCTTAGTGAAATGTGTGGTTACCTGGATAAGATTTATCAGAGAAGGTAGAAGAGAGAAGGGAAAAAAGGAAGAGGAATTTATCCATAAAATTAGAAATTCCAAAGGATACCAATAACTGGCAACTGCGAAAGCGTGTGCTAAAGAATGTTGTGCTTTCTTGTTTTTTTTTTAATTTATTATTATTATTTTATTAGAGAGAGAGACAGATAGAGAGAGTGCGAGTTGGGGAGAGGGGCAGAGGGAGAGAGACAGAGCATCTTAAGCAGGCTCCACACTTAGCACAGAGCCTAACAGAGGCCTCAATCCAGCACCCTGGGATCATGACCTGAGCCAAAATCAAGAGTCGGACACTCAACCGACTGAGCCACCCAGGCTCTCCAGGAAAGTGTGTGCTTTCTTGTTTGAGTATATTTAGATATTGAGTTAATTTGTTTCAGGCAAATATGCCAAGTCGCTGGTTTTCTTTTAGAGAAAATGCTGCACTAGACTTTTTATTTACAGAGCTATTATTATTTAACTACTCTGTAGGGGAAGAGGTTAACATATAGGTTTTTGTCCACTGGAGATGTAAATAATTTCCTTCTGGTGCAACAGATATTTCAAGAGGTTATGGTTTATAGTCCTATAATTCATGTTCTGTAAATCAGAATTTCATATAGTCAGGAAGCCTACAAACCCAATGATGGCTGGTGCTTTACTTTGCCTTCCAAATATTGTGCAAAATTTCTCTTCAAGTCTAATCCAGATCTGTATAGAAAAGGAGATTCTGTGGAATATCTTTGTGACTTATATAAGCTGATACCATCAAGGAAGTAAACTAATTAACTTTATATCATTCACGAGTAAGCTATACTTAAAAAAATTTAATTCTAATATAGCTTGTTCATTTTAACGTAGGTGTGCAATTTCTGAAATGTCAATAGTATTTAATATTTAACTGCAGAACTGTGCTACTATTCATTAATTCAAAATATTTTCACAAGTACCCTGTGCTCTTTGAAGTGATTTATATTAATATTATGCACACTATTAGCTTTATTCATCTATCTACTATGGCTCAAAATAAGTATCTCAATTAATCAAGCGGGATGTGAATGAACAGTGTGCATCAAAGCAACAATCAGCTAATTATAATATTTCAAATGAATAGAATGTTATTTGATATCATTAGTAATTAGGGAAATGCAAATTAGCTCACGAGATACTACTTCCTATGTAGGAGGATGGCTATAATCAAAACGACAAACAATAACACATGTTGACGAGGATGTGGCTAAACCAGACATGTTGGAACAAGAGCGTAAAATAGTGCGACCATTTTCAAAAGCAGTTCGTAGATTTCTCTAAAAGCTAAAAGTAAAACTACCATATAATCTAATAATTCCATTCCTAGGTATCTGTCAAAGGTAAATGACAACGTGTCTACAAAAAGACTGAAGTGAAATGCTTAGAGCAGCATTATTCATAAGAGAGAAAACCTGTGAACACAATATAGAGAATTTGCAAACAATTAAATATCTATCAGCTGGTTGATAGATAATACGTAGTATATCCATAGCAAGAAACATTATTCAAAATTGAAAAGAAAACGATTGCCTTAAGGATGAACTTCTAAACACATTATGCTAAGTAAAAGAAGCTGGATACAAGACCACATATTCCATAAATCCACTTACAGGAACTATTCACAAAATGTTTAATAAATTAGTGGCTGCCTGGGTCTGGGGTGGAGGCAAGAATTGACTGCAAATGGGCAATCTTGGATAAAAACATTCTGAAATAGATTTATGGTGATGGTGTAATCATTCAGTAAAGTTACTGTAAATTCTTGAATTGTTCACAAGAAATGATTAATTGTATAATATGTAAAATACACCTCAGTAAAACTGTTTAAAAAAAGAATTAAAAAATCATGCCTGGATGGGGTGCCTGGATGGCTCTGTTGGTTAAGGTTCCGATTCTTGATTTTGGCTCAGATCACGATCTCACGGTTCGTGAGTTGGAGCCCCCGTGTCAGGCTCTGTGCTGACAGTGCGGAGCCTGCTTGGGATTCTCACTCTCCTTCTCTCTCTGCCCCCTCCCCTGCTCTTTCTCTCTTTCTCTCTCTTTCTCAAGATAAATAAGTAAACAAAAAAAATTATGCTGGGAATATTTTCATGTTATATTTCTTTTTCTTCTCTAACACCAGCCTACTCAAGGTGGAAATGTTAAAGTTTTGAAGAAACATCAAACTTGTTGCTCTAATCAACACTCATTACTACCTTGCTACATCATTTATACGTTGACAAGAAGACACCACTATATATTCACCTAAATGAAAAACAAAAAAGACAGACCTCCAACAATACCACAATATTGCTATTGAAAATAGGTGGATTGTGTTGTATATAAATTATATTTCTATAAGGATGATAAAATTGCCTCCCCAAACGTCTTCACATTATCAGTTAGAATTTACAAGAAACTTTTAAAACTAAACAAGAGAAAAAAAAACATACAGATCAAAGGAAAATAGGCAAAAAAAATATATAAACAGACTGGTTACAGACAGAAAAAAAATGAATAGTGAACAAGAATATGAAGACATACTTAACATGGATAGAAATCAAAGAAATGTATTTTTTTTCAACGTTTATTTATTTTTGGGACAGAGAGAGACAGAGCATGAACGGGGGAGGGGCAGAGAGAGAGGGAGACACAGAATCGGAAACAGGCTCCAGGCTCTGAGCCATCAGCCCAGAGCCTGACGCGGGGCTCGAACTCACGGGCCGCGAGATCATGACCTGGCTGAAGTCGGACGCTTAACCGACTGCGCCACCCAGGCGCCCCAAAAGAAATGTATTTTAAAACAAAAGTGAGATTAAAGTTCACATTGATACGATTGGCAAAATTAATTCAAATATATTATGCAAACATATGGAGTGTTAAAGAAAGTAACAAAGGTGAAAGGAAGGTTTGATTATCTTAGGATGGTATAGTGTAATCATTATATAAAGTAATAGCAAATAATTTAGATAAATTATGAATTAATGTAACAGGTATATAATTAGTCCTGAGGTTGGATATTAATCACAATACTGTTTGCATTTGTGAAGATCCAAAGCTAACTGTAAGACTGTCACAGGAGGAAAGAAAAAGTGACATATTCTGATACCTCTTTGACTCCATGAATTATGTAAAATTTAAAAGCAGTAACCTATGAACACAGATAAACATGTCACTGTTCAAATCTTGAGAGACAATAAATTCATTTTTTTTAATTTTTTTAATGTTTTTATTTATTTTTGAGACAGAGAGAGACAGAGCATGAGCAGGGGAGGGGCAGAGAGAGAGGGAGACACAGAATCCAAAGCAGGCTCCAGGCTCTGAGCTGTCAGCACAGAGCCTGACGCAGGGCTTGAACTCACAGACTGTGAGATCATGACCTGAGCCTCATGATCTGAGCCAAAGCCAGATGCTCAACCGACTGAGCCACCCAGGTGCCCCAAATAAATTCATTTATACAAATTATTTATACAATTTATATAGCACAAATTCTTTTATGTTAATTACATTACCTGCACATATAAATATTACTTTTTTATATGACTAACTTACCAATTCAGTGATATATATTAAACACGTTAGAGCATCAACAATATGATGAGGGGTGGGAGAATGGACCTAGAAAGCAGTGACTATTAATTTTCTATTGCTCTGGTAAAAGTACCACAGTTTAGCAGCTTTAAACAAAGATCTGCTTAGGGTCTCAAAAGGCTGAAATCAAAGTGTCTGTCGGGCGCACTCCCTGCTGGGGTGCCTAGGATGGAGTCTGTATTTCCTTGTTGACTCTTGGCTGGGGTTGCTTCTCACCTTCTCCAGGCTGCTGCTTGCAGTCCCATTCTTCAACTTGGAAGACAACAACCCTAGGCCTGAGTTTGTCCCAGGCTTTTTTAGGGATCAAGTGATTAGATTGGGCCACTTTGACAATTTAAGACAATCTCCCTGTTTCAAGGTCAAGAACTTTAATTCCAACCATGGAGTTGTTTCACAGCATACCTGGACTAGTGTTTTACTGAATGACCAGAGGACAGGGATTTGGGGGACACCTTTAGAATTCTGCCTATCACTGTAACCAATGAAATAAATAAATTAGAGAGGATGCTTGTAGGAACCATTGCTGAGAATGCACCGTGGTTCAAAATTAAAAAAACAAACAAACAAACAAACTAAAACTGTTCACATTTTATCTGGGTGTCTTATAAATTTTAAGGATAATTTTCATATTATAAGTAAAATATATTTTAAATATGTAAACTTTTTTTAAAAATTTTTTTTTTTCAACGTTTATTTATTTTTGGGAGAGAGAGAGACAGAGCATGAACGGGGGAGGGGCAGAGAGAGAGGGAGACACAGAATCGGAAACAGGCTCCAGGCTCTGAGCCATCAGCCCAGAGCCCGACGCGGGGCTCGAACTCCCGGACCGCGAGATCGTGACCTGGCTGAAGTCGGCCGCTTAACCGACTGCGCCACCCAGGCGCCCCTTAAATATGTAAACTTTTAAATGAAATTTGGAAAATATAGAAAAATACAAGAATAGAATGTAAAAACTACAAGAATAGAATGGAAAATCTCCTATAATCCCATTCAGAAATCATACACTTATCCCAGTGAATCTACTGGCCTATCTCTTACCTCTTTCTCTCATAGTCTCTCTGTTTCCTCTTCACACTTTATCATCAGTCTCACTCTTTTTCGCTTGCTCTCGCTTTTTATTCTCCATCAGTATACAGATGGAGATATACACAATTTGGTTTCCTGAGTTTTCAGCATATCAGAAACACTTCTCATGATGTTAGCTATCCCTTTATCTTTTTTAGGAAGCACATAGCATTCCGTTGTATGGCCAGACAACAAATTTTTAATGATCGTGATTTAGCGTTTTTATGTTTTCCATTGTTTTTGTAATTCCTCCAAAGAAAAGCCTTTCATGCATATTTAAAAAATTAAAAAAAATATATTCCCTAGAATTGTTTTTCATTTCACACTTCATGAACAACCCTGGATATCCCCCTGCCCCCCATTATTGCTTACCTAATACAGGTAAAAACAGTATCTCTTTTATTTTAATGGTAATTTTTTATTTATTCATTGCAATGTTTTACATGTTCAAAATCCTTTTTTCAATTGTTGCTTTTTCATATTTTATGTTTTTTTTTAACATAGGAAGTTTCTTTAGATATCTAGTGGAGTAATACCTTAGATTAGTGGATAGATACAAAGCTTCTCTTAATTTATAAATCAAATTAATTATATATGAAATGATTTTTGTTTTTGCCTGGAGTTTTCTTTTTTTTTTTAATTTTTTTTTCAACATTTATTTATTTTTTGGGACAGAGAGAGACAGAGCATGAACGGGGGAGGGGCAGAGAGAGAGGGAGACACAGAATCGGAAACAGGCTCCAGGCTCTGAGCCATCAGCCCAGAGCCTGACGCGGGGCTCGAACTCACGGGCCGCGAGATCATGACCTGGCTGAAGTCGGACGCTTAACCGACTGCGCCACCCAGGCGCCCCAAGTTTTCAAAAGTTTGTAATGCTACCTAATTCCCACAATATAAAAACTTAGTATCTGTTCTCAAAATGCATGCAGACGTTTGTTAGTTTTATTTTTTATACTTTGGACACGTTATAATATACAAATGTACTATTTTGTCAAATAAAAATTATGAGATAAGTAGCATTTAAGAAGTTATCTGCCTCATAAACTAATTTAATATCTAACCAATAAAGTTTTAATACTTCAAAGAAACAACAATCAGAGATAAAGTATTGGGTTTTTTGTTGTTGTTGCTTTGCTTTTTAAAGTTTGTTTATTTTTGAGAGAGAGAGAGAGAGCAGGGGAGAGTCAGAGAAAGAAGAGATATACACAATTTGGTCTCCTGAAAGAAGGAGAGAGAGAATCCCAAGAATGCTCTTCACTGTCAGTGGGGAGCCCTTATGTGGGGCTGGAATTCAAAAACCATGATATCATGACCTAGGAGGAAACCAAGAGTTCCATGCTTAACCACCTAATTGACTGAGCCACCCAGGTGCCTCCCAGAGATAAAGTATTGTAATGATAAGACATAAGCACTGGAATCTGTCAGGTCTGAGTCAATTGTTCTTGCATCATTTCCTGTTAGAAACAAATTATCCTCCCTAGGCCTTAGTTACCTTATCTAAAAAAGAAGTGATGTTCCATTATCCAATTGTTTAAATGAGCTACACATGTGAGTGAATGATACATAAAGGAAATGAAATAGTTTTCTTTATACACATACATTCATGATAGATAGATAGATAGATGATATGTATTGTCTGAATTCACTTACATTTCTTTCATTCAAACAAAAGCTACAGCAAAAAAACCCAAAAACTGGGATGTGACTATGTAAGACTATCAAGGCGATGAAGACAACACTAATAAGCATATCCTACCCTGGAATGCAGTACTCTCCAAAATATTTGGAAAACACATTAGGGGCAACCTGCCTGACTTTTCAATGAGCACAAAAGGCCCTTTAACCTCTGCAGCTTTCCTCTTCACACATACTGAAAATGCTAGTGTATTTTTGGTCACTTCATATGTAACATGTGTCTTTATGCTCTGCTGTATCCCGAGCTGTATCCTGTGGGATCATCCCATTCCAGAGCAAAGAGCGCCATGATTCTAATCTGTGTGTATTTACTAACCCTCCCCATGGGTTTGCGTGTGTTGGATACTATGGTGTTTTAGATACCGAGTGTATGGAAGCAGGAACGCAAACAAAATATTGCTATTCATCAGGTTTGTTTGTGAAATTACTCAGATATAAAATAAATTACTGGACTGTGGGGGAAAAATGTAATTGAATAAAATATAGTACAGGTATGTATTTTGCCTGGAACTGGGGTCATGGCTTGGTATGTAGTACAGCAAGTAAATAGTCTTTAAATTAAATTTTATCTAATTTTATTAGTTTTTGAAATTTGTTTATAAATAAAATTTTTCCAGGAATGTTTCCCACTTGTGTTCATTCCCTAACATCATTTTTCTAATATTTGTATAGCCTTTTTATTATGTTTTTAAAACAATATACATTACAACATTAATAAGTTGATATACCATTGTCTACACTTACATTATGGAATTATATTGATATATTGCCAAAAATGCCTTTATATCCATGTATATTCTGTTCATATTTACATATTGAAAACTCTTTTAGTATAAATCTTTTTCAACATGAATTTTCTTGTTAGAGTCTTCCCAGAGTAAGATATTTTAATCCTGTAAAATTGGTATTTTACATAAAGGTATCCTTCTGATAAAGCCATAGTTCTAGGTTATAACATCCCATCTTTGATGTAACTTTAAAGAAGAGATCATGCTGTGAAAAAATAAAATCCTTGAAAACGCTTCATTAATTTGTTCCTTTGAGGTCATTTATATTTGCAGTTTATACAATGGGGTTATCTTTTAAGCAGAAAGTTTGATAACACCTTCTGCCAGAATGACCTAATTCAAATCTGGAAGACAGTTTTCTTTTAAAATGCCAAATGAGCCTTTAACCTTGACCCAGGACAGCAGCCCATTATTTTAAGTCTGACTGTTAGAGCCCGTGCACAGTATTAACTTCATGTTGTGACAGGTTTTTATGCTGCTTTAGTGAGAATGGATAATATGTTAACACAAATCTTAAGTAAAAAGAAAAACCATAAATTTGGTATTACATACCTTACTTTATAAATATTTATAAATATTTTATTAACATCAGTCACCTGTGAATTGTGGAAAATTACATTGCCTATCTTAGAGAGTAATTGGTGAGATTAATGAACAAATATCTAAGAAGTATATAGAAGAATAAGAGTGTCCCCAAAACAATTTACTTGTTTAAATATTAACTTTTATATTTATGTTAATGAATTATGGGAATAAGGCAGAATAGGTGTTACTGATGCCTCTCATATCATAGGTCTTAACTTATGATTATGATTAGGACCTATGATCCTAATATCATTTTTCATATGATGTATTAATTCACAATAACCCTGTAGAATAAGTATTTGACCTATTTTACAAATTAATAAACAATAATGACTTAGTCCTGATAAACAAACAACAGTGAGTAATAATGATGTTGGTCACCTGCCCTAGAACGTTGCAGGGTTGCCGCGTCTTGAAAGCTATGCATAATAATATTGAAAAGTTCTTTATCTTTGGGTCTTCTGAAAACAAACACAAATTAATTAGCAATCAAAGACTTCAAAAGCAGAATGAGAACCCTAAAATTATAACTTCGATTTTACCTCGCCAAACCAATTGCAAATCATAACCAGTGATTTTCAAAATAAAGCATCAGGCAGTCAATAAATTATAATGAGGAAAATTCTTATTAATTTAGCTTTACTGGGATATGCCAATTGTATAACAGATACCATATATATCATCCCGAATGGCTTCTGAATTAGATCATAAAATCAGATCAACAATATTCCATGTAAAGGTAAAAAATTCTCACATAAATTTGATCATGTTTATTGGAAAAAGTTTCTTTTTTTTAAAGATTTATTTATTTTTGAGAGAAAGAGGCAGAGTGTGAGCAGGGGAGATTCAGAGAGAGAGAGGAAGACATAGAATATGAAACAGACTCAAGACTCCCAGCTGTCAGTACAGAGCCCAAGACAGGGCTTGAACTCACAAGCTGTGAGATCATGACCAGAGCTGAAGTCCGACACTTAACCAGACTGAGCCACCCAGGCACCCCTTGGAAAATATTTTCTAATTAGACTTTACATTTGAATTTCAAGTTTAATAATATTACATAAAAAGATAAATTGTCAGGACAAATGATAATTTCACCAAATTACAAAGTCATATGCAATAACATAATTTATTCCTATCTCATTATTTCTTAATCTGTTAGCTTTTTCTGCCTCTAACTCAAGGTGGCTCTTTACCACACTATCATGAAAAACAAAACAAACGAAAAACTTGACTTGCAAAAAGGAAAAAATAAATGTTTCATTGCTTACTACTTAACCAATAGCTGAGAAAAAAAATTAATTTATGAGGGAGCACATTTGGTGGTGTTAAATTTTCTCACCTTTGGTAATTCTATTCTACTCTACTCAATTAATTTGGTTTTGAAATCTTTTTAAACGTGTATTTATTAACATCCTTCCTGTGAATATTTCGCCCTGGAATAGGAAATGTAACCAAGTAACAGACTATGTATCAGAATGACTTAGCAAATACACATAGTTCATAAGTATCTCATAATAAAAAAGAAAAGCCAAAAGAACATCTATCTAGATATTCAGGTATAACATATACTGTTTTGAATACATGCATTTGGGATAATATCTTATTTTATTTTTCAATGTTTGTTTTTGACAGAGAGAGAGAAAGAGAGAGAAAGGGAGAGAGAACAAGCAGAGGAGGGGCAGAGAGATAGGGAGACAGCGAGTTCAAAGCAGGCTCCCCCCTGCAGCAGCAAGCGTGATGTGGGCTTGAACTCACAAAGCGTGGGATCATTACCTGAGCTGAAGTCAGACACTTAATGCACCGAGACACCCAGGAGCCCAGAGATAATATGTTAGTGGTTATTGAGCTCTGGGCATTGAAATCTTTGTTTCCATCTATAAAATTCAGTTTATATTCAAGATAAATCACTCGCATCAAAGGTAATTGATCTATCCCCACCCTTTCCTTCACAGTGTTTCTTAGATGTACAAGTGTCAAAAGGAAACATAACACACATTTCTGATAGATGCGATTGATGAGAGGGATCAAAGAGGGGAAAAACTTTTTCCGATGGACAAGAATATGGGTTGTTTTGTAGCCATAAGGTGGTGGTGATGGAGTTGGCACAAAATGGTGAACACATGATCCAGGAGTACCCATTAGCAACACATTGGTCATCAGTTGGAACCAACCAAATAATGCAAATACTTTGACATTGTATCAAAATGGAGACAAGTGATGACAGGCAGTCCGTATCACTTCCAATACTGATTAATAAAAGCAGATGGAACAAATAGATCTGCTTTCTCTACTAAATATTCAATAATGAGTGAATATAGATGGTAATGCAGAAATGTCATTAATCTGTCTCCTGCAATAAAAATACCTTTGTTTCTTCCAACCCTGATACACTTTCTTACTATGGGAACTATCTTATGATGATATTCATGGGAGATTATATTGATTAGTATATTGATTAGTATATTCATTTTTTTAAATGCTTCCTTTTAATTTTTTTTCTGGTGTTTTAAAACCATTAAGCTCTGTGTTTGTATGTATATTTATGCATGCGTGTTTTCACAGATATGTAACTCGATAATCCTGCCTAGGACTCAAATAACACAAAGTAGCTAGGACCTGCTAGAACTTTTATCTACAATGTCATGTTTCTATGCATTTGAAGTCATTATTTTCTATTGATAAGCCCCCTAAGCATATTCTTGCATTAAGAGCCCTCCAGAATAATCATGCTTTCTACTTACAAGGTATCACATTTTTTTCCTGTATTTTACAGCTTGATTTCTTTCCCTATATTCTTTGATTATCTCATATGTTTGCTGAACAGTTGGCCTCCAGGAGATGGGTCAAAGTCAAATGACTTTTGGAATAGACTCACATTGACATAAGTCTTCCCACATTGATGCCGACCAGATTAGTTCTGTATCATTAATTATGATATTTACAAGCTCATTGTGATGGATTCTGGTTACAAATTATTTTATAATTCTCACTGAGAGATGAAATCTAATTTCCTCACCCATTACCCTATGCTGGCCTTAGTAACTTGCTTGACCAATCATGTGGTAAAAGTCAATTCCAGGCCTTCTGAGGGTAAATCACACAAAACTGGAAACTACCATCTAGACCCCTAAAAAGATTCAGTTTACAAGCCAAGAATAATCATGTAAGTTCAACTAACTTGATGGAGAGACTACCTAGAGAGGTCCTGAGGTGTCACAGACAGGGAGAGGACCTAGCTGAGTCTCGATTTCCGGGTAACTCTGCTCGGTAGTTGAGGAAAGTGGTTTTAGAGCCCAGAGGTCATCTTTAATTGAAGTGTCTCCTAGCAAAGTCCTATCTGAATTATTTGCCCACAAATACATGATATACAATAAAATGTTTTTAAGTTTTACAACAGTTGCTTATACAACTATCTGTGAACAAAATGGTCATAATACCCATTCTATAGTTGCTGAAGGCTAAGTCTTTTCCAGTATTCAAATCTCTATGCTCTCAAATATTTGAACATTTATCTTTGTATAGTCTTGATTCCTTAAAATTTAAATATTTGACTTATTTTTCTAGTTTCTTAGAGCCCACATTCCATCTTGTCAACCACACACATTCTGTCAAATAACTTGAACACATCATCAGGGGACTGAACCAGGTTCAAATATAGATGTGTTCTTGGAACTGATCTAGTATTTTTGTTTCTTTATGTCTTAAGGAATTTCATTCTTTTTTTTTTTTAATGTTTATTTTTGAGAGAGAGAGAGACAGAGCGTGAATGGGGGAGGGGCAGAGAGAGAGGGAGACACAGAATCGGAAGCAGGCTCCAGGCTCTGAGCCATCAGCCCAGAGCCTGACGTGGGGCTCGGACTCACGGACCGCGAGATCGTGACCTGAGCTGAAGTTGGACGCTCAACCGACTGAGCCACCCAGGTGCCCGAGGAATTTCATTCTTAATGACAAGTACTACCCATAGAGTGATGGAAGACTGTTGATAATTTTGAGGATATAGATGTTTACTTATATATATTCATTTATTATATTTTTTCAGAATGCTTATTGTACATCACTGGAAACAAAAGCCTGAGTTTTGCCCTGTGGTTTCAGACTCCTGTTTTCTTTTACCTTGTAAGATTCTCATGTGTGTTTGTCTGTGTGTGTGTGTGTGTGTGTGTGTATGTGTGTGTGAGTGTGTGTGTATTCATACTTACACTTATGCACAATTCACACATACTCTTCAAAGATACAGGTGATCCAAATTTTATGTGTGAAATTCTCTGGAGAATAGGAGAAGTGAGAAATAATCTGATGGTTAATTTCAAGTGTCAATTTGACTGGCCGTGGGTGCCTAGATTAAACATTATTTCTGGGTGTGTCTGTGAAGATGTTGCCAGATGGGATTAACATCTGAATCACTGGATTCCATAAAGTAGATGACTCTCCCTGGTGTGGGTGGAAACCATTCAATCCATTGAGGACCTGAACAGAACAAAAGGGAGTGGAAGAAGGAATTTACTCTGTTTCTTGGCTGCCTATTGATCTGGGACATCAGTTTCCTGCTCATATACTAGGATTTTTTTAAATAAAGTTTATTTATTTATTTTGAGGAGAGAGAGAGAGTGAGTGTGGAGGGGCAGAGAGAGAGAGAGAGAGAGAGAGAGAGAGAATCCCAAGCAGGCTCTTCACTGAGCCAGACTCAGGGATTGAACTCACAAACCATGAGATCATGACCTGAGCCAGAATCAAGAGTTGGACTCAAAACCAATTGAGCCACCCAGGTGCCCCATCTTGTACTAGGATTTATATCTTCAGCTCTCCTGGTTCTCAGGCCTTTGAACTCAGACTAGAATTACACCACTGGTTTCCTGGGTGTCTAACTTGGAGAAATTAGATCATGGGACTTCAATGCCTCCATAATCATATGACATCATGTGCCTCCATATATGTGGAAACTTATTCTAACTAATTCATATATATATATATATATATATATATATACACACACGTATATATACACATGTATATATATATACACACACATATATACACACATATATATATATATACACATATATATATACACACACATATATATATATAAATATCCTACTGCCTCTGTTTCTCTGCAGAACACTGACTCATGCAAAAATGTCCAAATTTAAGTGTAGCAAATGATACTTATATATTAGGATAGTAAAGGTCAAACTTTAGAGATAGGAACAAGAAAGGTAGTGCACATATTTGAGAATAAAATGAGAATAAAAACACAAGATGAAGGTATTAATTCGAGATCACCATATAAAAAGGAAATATCCAAAATTTCTGTAATCTATCAAGATTCACACTTAGACACACACATACACACACACACGTGTCATAGAACACTAAAAACAGAAACAAGTGAATATTGCTGGATGTGGTAAGCTATAACAGAAAGAGCAGAAGCTAAGGAGTCAGATGAAATTTACTAATCTCTGGGCACCTGGGTGGCTCAGTTGGTTAAGCATCAGATTTCTGATGACTCAGATTATAGGTTATTACCCTGGGTCATGGGATCAAGCCCCCTTCCATTCACTGAGCAATGGAGCCCGCTTCAGATTCTCTCTCTTCCTCTGTCCCTTCCCTGCCCTCCCCATCTCTCTCTCCCTAAAATAAAAATTTTAAAGTAATAATTAAAAAAAAAAGACATATACTAGGCTCCTAGATGTATACTAGGTTAAAGGCTTGTTACCTTTTATTGTCTTCTTCCTTGTCTTGGAAATATGATATTTATAGCAAGTTTATTGAATTTTGAAAAGGATTAAATATTTGTATAATGTCCCTTTGATTTAAATTAATTAAATCTGAATTGATTAGTGATTCCTACCATGTGCCTGGCATAAGAAATAGCGGAGGACCAGATAGTCATGTTTCCTGCCTCAGAACAGGGTATAATCCATGCTTATGAGTCATATAAGAATTAATGCCGGTTTATTTCCAATCTTAAATCTTTATAAGTATTTTATTCAGAAAAAATAAGTTATGCAATTAATTAATTAAATCTCATTTTTCTCTGAAAGTATAGAGGGCAGAGTTTTACCTATTTTACAAAGTTGTTATAAGCCGGTCAGTGTCTCCTACTTACTCTTTCATAAGGGCAGATCTAGGGTATTTACTTATGAGTCAAAATAATTTTTAAAAGTAGAAGATATTCAAAAAGTGTATTTTGTATACGTTCTTATTTAAATTTCAATATAGGCTCTCATGACAAAGGATATCTCCAGGTATCTGAAATTTTTCCCTGCCAGATTTGATTTAGTTTATGTGATTGTATTTTATGGCTTCCCAACGCGGACTAGAAATCATTTTCAAAGTCAGAGTAACTTATTCTAACTAATTCTGTCATTTATCATCATTTTAAGTCTCTCTTGAGTAAACTGCAATTTGTAACAAATTGTACAATATGGTTTGGGGATGTGTCGTATTGTCTAGTATTGTCTAGAGGAGGTTAAAACACAGGCTGTCAAACTCTTTTCAATTAGGATTTTGTGTAGGATATGAGTTACAGTAAAACCATAACATAAAATTTTGCAATTGACTTGAGAGAAGAATAAGAATTATTGTGCAGGCAGTTTGCCTAATATGGTCAGGCTTCTATAGTTTCATACCAAAATATAAAATTCACCTGGAAATCTAATGTTTTAAGTTTATTTAACACTATAGAATTCTATCCTGGGTAAAAATAATAAATAATTTGATACTAGAATCAATCATTTGATTCAATCAGTTCAAAATGCCCCCTAGGTATTTTAAGTTATTCTTATATTGTATGATTATTAGAGTTAATACGGCATTTTCCTTTCCTCTTTTCTTTCACAAATAACAAATATCACATATGTAAGACTGCTGATTTTAGTTGTTTTTCTTAAAGTTTATTTATTTATTTGTTTATTTTGAGAGAGAGGCTGTGTGAGTGGGGGAGGGGCAGGAAGAGGGAGAGAGAGAATCCAAGCAGACTCTGCATTGTCAGCACAGAGCCAGATGCAGGGCTGGAACTCGTGAACTGTGAGATCTTGACGTGACTGGAAGTCAAGTTGGATGCTTAACTGACGGAGATACCCAGGCATCCCTCTGCTTTTAGTTTTAACGAAGATTGAGGTTTCTGATTAAAATGGAATAGTGTATGAGTAGAATGTTACTACCTCCAATAGCTACAAGAAGACGTAGTAAATAGTAAAAGTATCATCTGCTTTTAAACAATAAAGAGCTTTATAAGGATCAGGACCTAGAGACGCTATGGACATAGATACGGGGTACTCTTAAAATTGAGCTGAAGGCAATACATCTCCCTAGGGGTATCTCCCAACCAGGGCTTGTGTTAGAGACTCAGAATGAACATTGGGTCTCACTACATTCTTACCGAGGGAGAGAAGAACTTTTGGCAGTCTCACTAAAGGGGAGTGGAAAAACTGAACTTAATGTGCCCAAATAATTGGCTGAATGCTGCTTTGTCCCTGCCTCAAGGATTTGTCAAGCTCTGAAACTGTGCAAAGTAAGACAAAAAATTTAAGCACTAACATAAGTACTAAAGCGAGTTTTTCAAGCCAGAGATTAAAAAAAAAAGCCATTTTATAATGTAAACATTATCAACCCAACCATAAGATATGACACTCCTAAGTCGATATAGACCCATTAATATAGTTTCAAAATACCTTTAGCAAAATTTGACACAGTTAAAAGGAAGTACAGGCAAACCATGATCAGATAGCAATACATTAACACACCTTTCTCAGTAGCGAAGATAAGGAGACAGAAATGTCACTCGCTATATTGTAGATCTGACCTAACTGATTATCAAATTGAGCAAATTAGTATGTATGTATTCACACTCATACACACACATGCACACACACATGCATACAATGCTTTTATAGTACTATACAGGATAATGAAAGAATTTATATATATATATATATATGGCCCCCTGTGTAACAGATTTTGATAAATGTTTTGGTAAGTGTTCCCAATACAATTTAAATATATATATACTTATATATATATATTTATATATATATATTTATATATATATTAATATATATATATTTAAATTGTATTGGGAACACTTACCAAAACATTTATCAAAATCTGTTACACAGGGGGCCATTAAACCTGCAATAAAATATTCCTAGTGTTTTCTCTGACCTCAATGAAATTAAGCTAGTAAACAAAACACAAAATATGCAAAATAAACAGTAAACTTCAATAATGTGGTAAGTTAAATTGTGACCTCCCAAAATTCATATATTTTAAGTCCCAAGCTCATAACTTTAGAATGTAACTACATTTGGAGATAAAATCTTCAAAGGGGTAATTAAGTTTAAATGAGGTCACATGAGTGGGTCATAGGGGTATGACTGTTTTTGAAAATAGGGCATTTTAAGAGGCAAATTATTTAAAATGAGGCTAATAGAATGGGGCCTTAATCGAAACGACCGATTCCTCAAAATATATCAACCAACTGGCACCTTGATTTTGGACTTCCAGCTTCCTGAAGTGTGAGAAAATAATGTTTTTGTTGTTTGACCCACCCAGGCTGTGGCAATTTGTTATGGCAACCCAGGCAAACTAACACAATGAGATTGAAAACCAAGAAGAACTAGTAATAAAATTAAAATAGAAAATTAAAATTAAATGATAATAGTAAAGATATGACATTAAAGATAATAAGATGATGGACATTTAGGCTCTTTCTATAATTTGGCTATTGTTGAGAGTGATGAATGGATCAAGAAGATGTGGTTTACATATACAATGGAATACTACTTGGCAATGAGAAAGAATGAAATCTGGCCATTTGCAGCAACGTGGATGGTACTTAAAGGTATCATGCCAAGTGAAATAAATCAGTCAGAGAAAGACAGATACCATGTTTTCACTCATATGTGGATCCTGAGAACCTTAACAGAAGACCATGGGGTAGGGGAAGGGGAAAAAAAAAGTTACAGAGAAGGAGGGAGGTAAACCATAAGAGACTCTTGGATACTGAGAACAAACTGAGGGTTGATTGGGGGTGGGGGAGAGGGGAAAGTGGGTGATGGGCATTGAGGAGGGCACTTGTTGGGATGAGCTCTGGGTGCTGTACGGAAACCAATTTGTCAATAAAATATATTAAAAAAAGATAAGAAGATGAAGCTAAAGCAGGTTTTTGAGGGAAATTCATAAGAAAAGTACTTTTATTTAAAAACATAAAACTGAATATCAATAATCTAAGCATTTCAAATAAAAAACCTAGAAAAAGTGTAGAAAATCACATGTAATAAACAAAGAAAATAAGAAGCCACGAAGCAGGACAAATGGCTATCTGTCTACCTACATATCTATTTATCCATTTATCTATTATCTGTCTGTCTATCTCTATCTATCTGTCATCTATCACCTATATTACAGATTAAACAACGTAAAAGTTCTTTGACCATATTGACACTGATAATACTTTACCAAGACCGATTAAGAGAAAAAATAAGTGAAAAAACTACTAGTTTCAGGAACTAGAAAGCAACTTCTTAATAGATCTAGATCTAAAGAGCATATTAATGGCTTATCTGAAAAATTTTAGGCTAAAACTAAGAATTTAGTCAAAATAGACAAATTCTCAAAAATGATACTTAAAATCAATTGAAGTTGAAACGAAAATTGTGTAATCAAATGTTTGTTAAAGAAATGAAATCCATTTTATAAAAACTTACAAAAAGAAAACATTAGTAACAAATGTTACTATACATAGAAAAAATAACTAAAAGGTTATATAAACGTTTCAGAAGAAACAAAAATAAAGGTACTTTTTACCATTTTTATGAGGCCAGCATTATCTTGATATACAACACAGACAAGGACATTACATGAAAGGAGATTCACAAACCTATTTGTCTATCATTAGAATAGATTTGAAATCTCAAATATTTGAAAATTTAATTTAGTGATGAGAAAATTTGATGTTACAATGAAAACTAAAGATGAGAGCATAAATGTTGGATTGAAAATACTAGATAATACAGATATCAATTAATTATCTCCAATTGTTATAATGGGCTCAATAAAATCCCAGTCAAAATACAACTGAGTATAGAAAGATTCAAGTTCATTTCAAAACATACAGAGAAATGCAAAGTGCTGCTAACAGCAATGACAGTGTTGAAAACCATAGAAGCAAGAAACTTCCATAGCCAGACATAAAGCTATACTAACTGAGATTTTCCATTAGTAAATATACAGACAAAACAATGGGGCAGAACATAGACCCACTATTATTAGATCTGTTAGTATGTCACTTGAATTAAAACGAGGATAATATTACAACCTCATGAGCAAATTATTTTTTTAAATAAATGGCAATGTGACAACTAGATATCCATAGAGAAAAGAGAAATTCTTGAACTCTAGCCCACACTATACAGAAAATAAACTTGGATGGAATATAGACCTAATTATGCAACGTTAGTGATAAAACTTCAGATAAAATGATAGTGTGGTATCTTCACAATCTTGGGGTAGATTGTTTTTTAATGAAACAGAAGATACAATGTACATAGAAATTTCAAATACATTTTTCAGAACACCTGCTGTGGGAGGGACAGGGGGTGACGGAAAGAGGATCTAAGCAGGCTCCATGGTGATGAGCTTAAACTCATGAACAGAGGGACCATGGCCTGAGCTGAAGTTAGACGCTCAACTGACCGAGCCATCCAGGAGACCCTAGACTTTTTTTTCTCCCCAATTCTATACCTTGATATTTTATTCCCATAGCAGGTGTTCTGAGAAACATATTTAAAATTTCCATGTAGATTGTTTCTTCTTTGTCTCATTAAAAAATAATCTACCCCAACATAGTGAAGATACCCTACTATCATTTTATCTGAAGTTTTGTCACTTACATTAGTAATTAGGTCTACATTCCATCCAATTTTATTTTATGCATACTTTCTATCTCTCAAAAATAAGCACTTAAAAAGAGTCTCGTTCTCAGCAACAACAAAAAATTTACAAAGTGAAAAAGCAAATAGTATGGTCCCTAAGCCAGTCACAAAAGAGCAAAAACTGTGTTATTCCACTATTTCAGGTACATAGACTAGCCAAATTCATAGAGATAGATGATAGACAATAACAATAATAATAATAGATGATAGATAGATAGATAGATAGATGATAGATAAATGGATTGTAGAATGATAAATTTTAGGGGCTGAGGGAGAAAGGCAACTGGGTGATAATGTTTAATGAGTACACAATTTTAGTTGCAGAAAATGAGACCACGTTGGAGCTGGAGAGGTGAAAATTGCACAACAATGTGAAAGTACTGAACACCATTCAACTGTCCAATTAGAAAGAGTTAAAATGATAAATTGTGTGTTGTATATTTTACCCACAGTAAAAAACAACAGAGCAAACAAACACACTAAACACATGCACATACACACGCACACACTGACTCTCATTTGCTCTCTAATTAAAATCCAAACTCCTGTTGACATCCGAAGGAACAACACACCTCTCTAATATAACTTTGTAATTCTCTCTTTCCCTTCCTATTCTCTGTTTCTGATACGTGGGGAGTTCTGTCTCATGGTTTTGTTTCATTGTTTTCTCTTCCTCAAGCCTATTTTGGGGGTGGGGGGGAGGGTTTCTTTATTTGCCCCATTTTCAATCTTTAGTGCCAGATAAAATACCATTTATAGAGACACCACCCTGATAAACCCCCTCTCCCACTTCCACAAACACACACCATTCTCCCACTTCGCATTAAAGAAACACACATGCAAACAAAACAAAACAAAATGAAACACAAACAAATAAAACCACAGCACGTTAGGTATTGCCTAGCATTTTTTTCTTTACAGTGTTTACCACAATGCAAACTGGTTTTTGTTCATTTCCTTTTTACTGATTTTTTTTCTTCTGTAATCTCAATAATACCACTAAGCCTTGGAATCTTATTTATCGCCTTTATTACAATATCTTTACACTTAAAAATAGACTGCTAAAGCATATTTCAGAAAATATATGTTGCATAAATGGCATTATTTGCCATAGGTTTTTATTATGTATCAAACCCATACTTGTTTGTTTTGGAAACAAACATATCCATTTCTTTGTTTCTGAAACTGAATAATATCTAATATGTTTCTGTGTTTTAGCTCTTTGTTTTTAACTGACAGACTTTTAGTTATATATTTTTAACAAAAGGTTGATTTAATCAGCATTAATCTATCAATATGAATGAGATCTTAAAATTAATGCTAGCTTATATATTATATACATATACATATATAATATATATACATATATATTATGTTTAATATATTTTTAATATCTTTAGTATTTTTTTTTTTTAGAGAAAGAGACAGAGAGTGAGCAGGTGAGGGTCAGAAAGAGAGAGGGAGACACAGAATCTGAAGCAGGTTCCAAGCTCTGAGCTGTTAACATAGAGCCCGATGCTGGGCCCGAACTCACCAGTGGTGAGATCATGAGCTGAGCTGAAGTGGGGCACTCAACCTCCTGAGCCACCCAGGCACCCCTATATACTTTTAAATGTTTATTTGTTTTGAGAGAGAGAAAGAGAGTGTTTGCCCACACATGTGGGGGGAGGGTCAGTGAGAGAGGAAGAGAGAGAATCCTCATCAGGCTCCACACCATCAGTGCAGAACCTGATGCGGGGCTTGAACTCACGAATCATGAGATCATGACGAGATGGAATCGAGAATTGATCGCTTAATTAACTAACCACCCAGGTACCCCAATGCTAGATTATATTTTAAAGACAACCTGACTTAAATTTCATATCTCTATCATTCCAACCTATAAAAGGTACTGGATACTCAGAATATATACTATATATATTACTATATACTATACTATACTATACTATACTATGCTATACTATATACTATATATACTATATATATGCAGTATATATGCCATATATATTATATACTATATATGTATATATCTTATTTTACTTAGTGTATATTTTTTTAAATCATATGAAAATTTATTTCCTCTGATCTTATATGTATATATACAATCTTCATAAGACTACTTTTCAGGAAGAAAAAACGTGAATGTCTTTTCAGAAAGGAAAAGTACTAAGAAATCACATTTTATGTTTGTCTTTTGAAATGGAACTGATTTGGCAATTTTTATATCGAGAATGGGGTCACAAACTCATGTGCCTTCAGATGTCATGTATATTTCTTCAATCTATGCATGTAATACACCAAATCATGACAACAGTAGTGATCTAATTGTAGAGAACTGAAGAGTACATAATTTACTGAAGTTATTTCTGTTTATTATGAATATTCTGCTAAGTAAAACACGTCTTGGGTGCCTGGGTGGTTCAGTCGGTTGAGCGTCCAACTTCAGCTTGGGTCATGATCTCACGGTTCGTGAGTTCGAGCCCTGTGTCGGGCTCTGTGCTGACAGCTCAGAGCCTGGGGCCTGCTTCAGATTCTGTGTCTCCCGCTCTCTCTGACCCTCCCTGCTCACATTCTGTCTTTCTGTCTGAGAAATAAATAAACATTTTTTTAAAACGTTAAAAAATGCCGATAATGTCTTCTATTACATCTTTACACCTATATGTATATATAGATTAACAGAAAAATTAACAAATTTTAGTATATAACTGCCACATGGTGAATGTGCTACATAGCCTGTCATATAGTGAATTGTAGGTACCAACCATTATTATGAATTGCAGAACTCATATTGGAAGAGTAAATACTCTTAAAACTTTGTTTTAAGCATATCTTAACAAAACTTTAGCTCATAATACATAAAGGCAGTACTAAACATAAAGTTTTCTTATACCTGAAATTCTGATAAGATGTTGCCCACATTGATATTCATTTTCCAAAATAATAACTACTTAGATATCAAATATAAGAATAAAAATAGTTGCAGTAACTTATTTTACTATCCTCAAACAGCATTTAGATACTACAACATGTTGTCATTCTTGAGACATGCTGGTAAATGAAAGCTATCTTATGAATGAGTATTTTCATGGATCAATCTTCCAAATTTAAAATGATTGCTAAATTATTTAACTGACAAGTAGGCCATTTGTTTATCTTGGAAAGTAGTTCATTTTTCTTTAATGCTTCTCGATTCATTTTTGTTCTAAAAATATTTCAAGAAAAATCAAATTTTGCCTCTTTATTCTGTCAAATTACTGAAATTTATCCAAGTTCCAGCTGCTTGTAATCAATCAAACTCCATTAAATGCTAAAAATAACACTTTAATACTGCTTATTTTCTCTCATAGATATTTGCTATAATAATGTCACTTTAAGAAAATATCTTCTAATTTTCCTTCTTATAAAAAAAACCTCTTCAAAATTCCTTTTTATTGATCTATGTGAGATTCATAAAGCAGCTGCCTATCATATTTGGCAGACCAAATGAAGGTTTATTTTTATTTTTTAAATGTTTATTTATTTATTTTTGAAAGATAGAGAGAGTGCAAGCAGGGGAGAGATGTGGAGGGGTGGGAGGGGAGTGGGAAGGGTGAGAGGTGTCGGAGGGGAGTGTAGTCAAGCAAGCTCTTCACTGTCAGCGTGGAGCCCCACATAGGGCTCATTAGCCTTGAGATCATGACCTGACCTGAAATCAAGAGTCAGGCACGTAACCAACTGAGCCACACAAGTGCCCCCAGATGAATGTTTAAATATCTCTTATACTGATATATTAATGGTTCAAAACATGATAAAGATTTATTGAGATTCTAATGAGTACTTAGATTTTTAAAGAAAATACTGCAAGTCCATAACTAACAAGACATGTGTATATCTATGTCTTGAGTTCTAATATATATATATATACATGTATATATGTATATATATATATATATATACATATATATACACACATATATAATTAAAATAAATATATATCTAAAATATATATGTATTTATTTATATATATAAATATTTATTATATATAATGTAATATATATAATATTTAACAAATAGCATAGTATAACAATGGCTCCTATCTGAAATGCATTACTTACCAAATATTAAGATATGTTTAAAATTAAGTACAGTACAGGAAAATATGTAGTAAAAGAGATCTTTAATATATTCTATTATATTTATATACCTATACATCAAGATTAACAAAAAAAAGGACACACACATATAAAGTAAAATAAGTTTATAATATATTGTTTACATAGATATAGCTAGACAGATCTAGATTAACAGAAAAAGTTACATTATGAGAAGTCACAGTTGTTATTTGATAATTTAGATATTTAGTCTATTAATCAGGTAAAAGTATGAAAACTACACAAAGCCAATTGATATGGTCTGGAGAAGAGATGTGGTGAAGACAAATTTTGGAGAGGGCATTTGGCTTCTATAGGGATTTGAATCTCTGTGGGGCTATCACTACCCACTTTGCTTCCTAACTATTGAAACAAATTTAGGAAATCGCCAAGAACTTGAAGTACATATACATTGCCATTTGGAGAACACCATGGAATGATGCCTGACTCATGCCCAAGACAATCATAGGAGTAGCTGCTTTGGGTGGGTCTGCACATTCAGAGGATGTGGGGCACAGATAATGGGTCGTGAGAGGTAGAGACTTAGCTCAGACATTTTAAGAGGAGTCCAAGAGAACCACAAGGAAACCCAAGGAGACTTCAAGAGAGAGGGTCTATGTGGAGAGGATAATAGTGATGCTGGGGACAGGTGAAATGTTCCTTGATTTCATCACAGACATTGGGAACACAGGAGACTCTGAGAAGCATCTCCTTGAGTCTGTGAGAGAGGATAAGTTTGGGGCATCTGCCAGTGCAGAGTATGAAGCAGATTACACAATCTCCCATTACACACTGGGAAAGAATGTCCCTTCAACCCTTTCTTAACCTTTAACACTGGCTATGTGTCAACATAATGTATGGTTTTTTACTCACCTTAAGTGACAAGTCCTAATCTTGATTTAGGAAATAAAAGTTCCAGTCAAAATTAGTAACTCATATTTCAATCTCTACTCAAAAATAAGAATTATTTCCCTCTCGATTGCTTACCAGTCCTCCATGTCTCCTGCTGTCAAGATTTGGGCTGGAGCCACAATAATGTCACTGTCTGTACTTGGTTGCTTAGCTCATTGGGATGGGAGACAACTTCATATCCCCACTGTGACAGACAGAATAATCACCGTCCCAAAATGCCCACATCCTAATCTTCAGGAACCTGTTAACTGGTTACCTTCTGTGGAAAAAGGCCTTTGGAGATGTGATTAAGTTGAGGATCTTGAGATGGTAAGATTTTCCTGGATTAGTATGTAGTCACAAGGGTCCTTGTAAGAGGAAGATGGGAGGGTTAGAGTCAAAGAGGAGATGCGACAATGGAAGCACAGGTGACTGCCAAATAGGTAGATATAGATATTGCTATGTATGCACTTACAGAAAGAGAGAGAGATAATAGATAGAGGTCAGGCTTTGAAAATGCTGCGCTGTTTGAAGTGGAGTAAAGGGACATAAGCCAAGAAATCAGGTGGCCTCTAGATGTTGACAAGGCATGGAAAGGGATTCTCCCCTAGAACCTCCAGAGGGAATGCAGTCCTGCTGACCCACTTTACACTTTTGACGTCCAGAACTGTAATATGATCATTGTGTGCTGTTTTAAGCCCCTAAATTCGTGGTAATTTATTATAGCATCACTGGGAAACTAATAGACCCGCCCACCAAATTTTAGAGTTTCAGTGGATGGTTAAGTGATAAGGGCAGAAATGAAGCCTGGCGCTAAGAGGGACACCGTCTGGTAGGGCCAACTCTAAATAGCTCTTTCCAGGCTTTCTAAATGTGAAGTGTCCTTGGATCAGTGTCCTGAGCTACAAAAACTCTAATTTTAGTCTAAATTCCAGCACACTTTCATCCATCTTCCAGTACAAATGTAAGGAACGTATCGTGAATATTTAGAGACTTCCATAGCTGCCAGAAACTTGTTTCAAAAGACGCAGAAATTCAGCCAGAATCACAGAAGCCTTGTTGGTTTTGAGTCCAAATGGCCTCAGAGGTTATTTTCTTTAGATTGTTCATTTGGCACTCCAGCTTCCGGTAATCAGGTGGCTGCCATTGCTGTAACATTTTCTAAAACAACCGGAGACATGTTGGCCCGGCTCCGATACAAATGTCTCTTCCCCTTGGGAGAGAATGGCATCTTCTAAAATAACTTTCATCTTCTGCTTATGGCGACGCAGCACTTTTATATGAATCCCCCTTCTTTGGGCCAATGGCCATGCTAACACCTGTACAGGCATGTCCTATTATATAGTTTTATTTGGGACGGTCTGGACTCTCCTCTCCTGAAATAAGTTTTTTTCTGGACAGTCCATTTTGTTTTGTCTTGCTTGAGACTATACAGAGTGTGATACAAGCATGTTACATTGTCATTCTTGTCTGCCTCTTCTAAGGATTCTCTTAGTACTCCTAGAAGATTATAACATCATCCCTAGAGCATCGCTGGCTGCATTCATAAACCCTTACCTTCCTTTTGCTGGACACGCAGTTTGCCAACACTCTGAAGTTACCCCTCGAAAGTGACCTCGTCACCGTCCGTTGGAATTCAGCAAATGGACAGTGTGCTTTGGAATCCCACACTCCTCCCTGCAAACCATTTTCGACAGTGCCATCGCCATCTGTCAAAATAAACTGACTGCAATTCCAAGAGTTTTAATGGGCTCATTATGCAGACCCTCCCTAGCCTGAAATTTTAGCAAGCCCAGATGCAGGCCCTATATTGAATGGGTGCAAATCACAGTTTACAAACTATGGGAGATGAGATGTAGTGCATTATTTTCATTTTTATTTTTTTTTCTGTTAGTCCATTTAATCTTGGCTCGAAAGCAAACACGACTCCAGCTGACAGTGAATTCAAACTCTGTCATTCTAGGGGCCGTCTCTGGGCTGAGTTTTGTTAATAAATCAAAATATTATATGGACACAATTACTTCCCTGAACAGAGCTCTTCCTCCTTCTAGGAGTTGTGGTTTTGTATTACAGCATAATGGTTTTATAAAAGGCTAATGTCCGAAGCCTGTAATTATTCTAAACCTCTGTTACTAAACCTTTCATCTTTAGTTCAGTGCATTTATTCCAGATGAGGGAAGGCCATATATATCGACCTGCTTTATACATTGTGGCACTTAAGATTTTATTTGAAGTTACCTATTTTAGACGACAAAATTAATTTCATACGTGAATAAAGTGAGGCCATACTATGACGATTTTATGTGTCTATTGAATCCACAAAATCTCCTTTCACTCCCCATAGGTATCATATGAACTAAAATTTAGCCACGAGAACATGCAATGCTATGTTCATCTCTGTCCCCCGCTGGAAAATGTTTCCCAGGCTTCCTCCTCTCTGTCTCCACTTGTGACACCTGTGCACATTTTTTAGGCTAATGAACAAAATTTAAAAACACGCTGAATTTGAAGTACATGGAAAAGCCCGTCCTTATCACTTTACCTTTTCCTTCTCTCTTACCTTCTGGTGATTCTATCCCCGTCCCAAATCAGTTCTTGTATTAGGCTCTGCTTCCTGGGGACTGAGACGAAGACACAGGGGTTTGGTATAAATATCTCAACTTGTTGCATTTTACAAAAATATTTACCATTCCACGGCATGGAATCTTAATGCCAAAAATTTCATTAGGTTATTAGCTCCCACTGTGAAAACTACAAGATTTCAAAATGTGTCCATTCGAAAAAAATCTCTCCCCAGTATCATTGGATATGGCTGTGGGGGAGGAGAGGGTTGCTTAGAATGTGTTCACTCTGCTGCTCACCCAGTGTCAGAAGGGCACTGTGCTTTTCTATTACCACCGTGCAACTGAGCCCTTAACACTCTGTTAACATAACAGATGGTACTGCTTTGATCCATGCATACATGGGAAAAATGTCCTACTCCAAAAATGGCTTCTCTAATTTCTCCCTCCACCCACTATGTAAAACTATTCTATGAATTAGCATTAGGTTCATTCAACAGAAACTCCAAATGATATGGCCTTAACAAGATTAAAGTGCCCTTCTCTTTTATATTTACAAAGGAAATCTAGTCCAGTTTTGCTAAGGACAGTTGAGACAAGTCATCTGAAAACCAGGACTCTTCTACCTCAATGTTCTACAGCTTTTATTCTTAGCAATAAGTTTTCGATCTCATAGTCCAGAATGGCTGCTTGAGTTCCAGCCATCGGAGAACATTCCAACCAACAGGAAAGAAATGAAGAAAGATACAATGTGTTTAATTCTACCGTAAATATTCACTTCCCTTGAACTCGCTATGTGACCCTAGTCCTGGACTCTGTATCTTTTATGGGAAGTCAATTGTCTAAAATTTCAGACCTGGTCTGAGAAGAGTAGCAAGTTCCAAACACTCACACCAGAATCTAAGTCTCATGATTCTGTCTTTGACTAGAATTGCATTTCCTACACCTGGTCTGGTACAGAAAAAGAGTATTTGGAGGTGAGTGGCAGGATGGAGAGTTACAAATAAAAGAAATTAAAAAAAAAAAACTTTCTCAGCAAATATTGCTTAGGGCAAATATTTTATTTTACACTGGAACCAGATATTTTGGAAAAGTTCAGATATCGGTATAATAGCTTTACAGCTGTAATGTGTCATTGAACCACTTTAACCTCAGGATGTTCACGTTATTCAGGCAAGGGTTTCCCAGACTTGTGAAGAATGGGGTACGTTGTCAGCTTAGATGATTGATTTATTGATTTACTTCTTACCACATATATTTCCTCATATATGTAACTTTATTGGGGTGCTGCTGAGTTAGTATAACTTAAGTCAAGCCAGGTTGGTAAGCTTTTGAAAATCTGAAGATAAAAACTCATCCAGCTCTAAATGTAATTGGTAATGTAAACATAAATGCAAAATGTAATTTCTTGGTACTTAACGAGGGGTGCATTCGTTTTTTTATTGCTCGTGTGCCTGCCTGAACTCCAGCTCCCAGAAAATTGTTTTCAATGGCACAATGATAGACCTTAGGCATTTTCCATGTTGAGAAACTCTAAAGGAAATTCTAAGCCCTTGAAGTTAACAACGGTGCAAAAGTTATGAGAACTGGTCCCTGACCAGAGCTATCGAGTGAACCTGAACTGAAAAAAGAGCAGAGATGTCTATGGGGTAAGCATTCATGGTGCTGAGGAATCACTGGGAAGTCCAGTTACTGAAAACATGTGTTTGAGGAGGAAAGTAACGCAGGGGCTTAACTTCTGTACACTCATTTCGCAATTATCTTTGCAGCATCCAACTCACACATAAAAGAATTTTGCTTTTCCATAGAAAGCTGTAAATTAAAAGACGGGAGTGTGTTCTAAATGGTCTTCTAGGAAACAGACTTCCTGTGATAACCTGGGTTTTGCATAGTTAGTTATGACAAATACTTTCCATAACATCAAGGCTTTAAAAATTCTCCTGTTGCCTTTATTGGGAAAAATAAAGCTGGCCTCAATATGCATGCACGCATACAATAATATGCAAGCAAACATTTGTTGCAGATGATCAGAATATCTTTTTCTCAGTTCTCATGTTAAGATAAAGAAGCTGGGAAAGCCCAGACAATGATCTTTCACATATCTGGTCTGGGAAAAGAGAATCTATTTTTGCAAATATTCATGCATGACGGGAAAGTATAAGACGGATTCTATTCAGCTGAAGTTCTTCTATCTTACCAAAGTGCAAAAGAAATTACAAAAGAAGCCGTAAAAAAGTCTTAACACCGTGCTTATATCAGGTCTAATGACTGCACCAAAGGGCTTCTCTGCGAAGCTCACCTTCCGTGATGCTCTTTCTTCCTGCTATGGACTATTGCAGAATACTGACACATAACAAAGAGGCTATGTGTATCAGAGGCTGCGAGGTAAGGTCACATAATATTTAAAAAAATAATGTTTTGACAAATTTCATAAAGCTTCTGGCAGGGGAGACTGGTCTTATCACACCCCTCTAAGAGACAATTAAAGATCTGATGCTGCGGAAACATTATGCCAAAAACAATGGAGACCCGGACGGGTTTGAATTCAGGTTCTGTTACTAAGGGAAGCAAGTGGCAAGTTTTTCTCTGTTGTTTGTTTTTTGCTTCTTTATTTCATTGAATCTAACATTGTTGTCATTTGTAAAAGGAGCATAAGAGAATTAAATAATCTATTTAGAGTCCCTGTCATTGCTCTTCTTCCAAAATATTTCTTCAAGAAATTACGAATATTATATTGTTGGCTATTGTTGCATTAAGTTTTTAAGTTTGAATTTAAGCTTGTCATTATTTTCTAGTTAGTAGAAATTAGGATAGAAGGTGAATTGTTAGGATAGAAGATAGAAAATTGTGGGGAAATAGGTTCAAGAATTCCTTATGCTTACATAAATGGGTTGAAACAACTTAGGGCAGAAAGCCTCCACCACGGGGTGAATACGCCCAAGGTTAGCTAGCGAGACATTATAATGGGAACATGAGTACCTCGTTATATCAGCTGCAGGAACTTACTTTCCATCCGATGCCACATATACTATTGTGCTTTGATCACAAACTGTGCTTGCCCCCCAGACCCTTTGCTTCTTACACAAGTTAATGATTACTATCAGATTGTTTTCTTCACGTTCACCGTGTGTGAGAGATCTTGAGAGCTCAATAAATATGGAGACGAAACCCCCGTTCGGGGCTCTTGTCTTCTCTTGGACATTATCCTCTGTCATATTCATTTCTGCATCTGTTCTCTTGCTGGACAAGAGAGAACTCCAGACTCAGTCTGTGACAGAAAATGATCTATGAAAAGACTCCTTTACAACAAGCATGAAGTAAGCTTTTAAATCTTTCACAAATTCCAAAATAATATCAACATGACACACATTAATTTTGCAGAATAGAAATATGGTCTTATAACTCAAAGGGATCTTAAAGATAAATTATATTCTTCAAATGCTACACAACAGAAGAGGCATATGATGAGGAACATACCATCAATTCTGTCAACCAGTGTCGAGTAGGTTGGTGCCTAGTATTGTATTGTTTTGAAAATACAAAACTATATAGAATGTGACACTTTTCCTTAATTAGTTCATATAATTATTAAGAGAAAAATTCAGAAGTGTAGCCCATATGCTTCAACTGGACCCGATACTCTATTGCTCTCATAATATTGTGTGAGGAAAATAATTATCTTGGTTGGTCTTTAAAGAATACTAACAGATTTATTCTTTAGTATACTCTTAGAGTAGACAAATATTTTGCTTATGACGCCTATGAAAAACCACGTGTCCTTTTTCTCACGTCAAATAAAATAAAATATTTGTGTTTGTTTTAAAAATAGAATTATATTGAAAACACTTGTTTACAACATGGTAGAGATTTGTACTCTTCATAGGGGAAAAGATTTTCGAAGTTAAATTATTTATTGTTACTTGTTGTTAATGAGTGTATACGATTTCTAGGTTAACTGTTTTGATTTTAATATATACTCAACTTGCCTATCTTGATGGAACGCAGTGTGGTTTTTCAGCATTGATGTGAAAGGAGTAAAATGATATAAAATTTATTTTTAAAAATCACTTGATTCAAGTGTGGTCTTTGTTAATACAACTTTATGTAAAATATGGTCTTTGTTAATACAACTTCATGTGCGGTCTTTGTTAATACAACTTTATGTGTGGTCTTTGTTAATACAACTTTATGTAAAATATGGTCTTTGTTGGGGCGCCTGGGTGGCACAGTCGGTTAAGCGTCCGACTTCAGCCAGGTCACGATCTCGCGGTCCGGGAGTTCGAGCCCCACATCGGGCTCTGGGCTGATGGCTCAGAGCCTGGAGCCTGTTTCTGATTCTTGTGTCTCCCTCTCTCTCTGCCCCTCTCCAGTTCATGCTCTGTCTCTCTCTGTCCCAAAAATAAATAAACGTTGAAAAAAAAATATGGTCTTTGTTAATACAACTTTATGTAGAAGTTTACAAATGCCACTAAATATTTCAAATAAATAAATGTTAGAATATCTAATGGGTCAACTTCAATGAAATTAATTATCTATGTATAAATATTCTGCAGAATCTGTGCAGGAATTTTAAAAAGACTTCAATTATGGGCAAAAGATAAATTTTGAATAGATGGGAAGATATAGAATTTCCCTTGTGGGAAGTAGTATATATTTCAAATATGATAGTTCTTTACAGATTGAAGCATAAATATGGTAAACTCACAATCAAATCATAAAATTATTTTTGGAAAAATTGATGAAATTATTATAAATATTATTCACAAAATTAGTGGGTGACACATAGTAAGAAGATATTGGTAACAGGGTGGTAAGGAGGTCTTGCATTTCCAAACATTAAAATTCTTTATAGTGTTGGCATTTGTGGCATTTGATAAATAGATAGACATTTTAAAGTGTTGGCATTTGTGGCATTTGATAAATAGATAGACAAATACAAACAAAATCATCCAGAATAGGTATTCATCTTTAATTTATTATGTTATACTTGGAACATCTATTATTCAAGAAATCTCACCACTACAACTTCTATACTTTTCTCCAAATTGAATGGGAATGTAATATTTATGTATAGGTAAAAATGGACTGTGTAGAAAACCTTCGTGAATAACACGATAGCAGTTTCTTCCTGTTTAATAAAGATGGTATTAAGGTTTGCAAATTGTATTTGAAACAGTTAACGAATGGCGTATGACTGTGTTATACTCCAAAATAAAATTCAGTTGGGATTTGCAACAATTAAAAATCTTGTAGCATAATTAAATAAAAATCATATTAAAGAAAAAGCCATACAAAACATTATTCTAGAACAAAGAGTGGTGGAAGCTGGCAATAGATTTGGTTAGGGTTTTTAAGAAAGTATGTATATGTGTCTTTTTTTTTTAATTTTTTTAAATGTTTATTTAATTTTGGCAGAGTGTGGGCGGACGGGGGGGTTTAGAGAGAGAGGAAGACACAGAATCTGAAGCAGATTCCAGGCTCTAAGATGTCATCACAGAGCCCAACGCGGGGCTCGAACTCACCAACCCTGAGATCATGACCTGAGCTGAAGTCCGACACTTAACCAACTGAGCCACCCAGGCACCCAGTGTCTTTCTTGATGTAAGAAACTGCTGAACCTGTAAGCACATTGATGACTCAAGTGGCATCGCTCTTTTTTTTTCTTTCCTTTTTCAAATTTTATTTAAATTCTAGCCAGTTAACATAGAGTGTAATATTGTTTTCAGGGGCTGAATTTAGTGATTCGTCACTTACATACGACACCCAGTGTTCATCATAACGTGTGGTAGTGGCATCTCCTGAATGTTGCCAGTACACAGATCTATTACAGGGCAAGCCTAAGTCTCAGTCACAACTATGGGTATCCCTGCAAAAGGTAGAACCAAACAGAGAGGAAAAGAATATCTGCCCCAGTATTACAAGGATGTGTATGGAGATGAGAGAAAAAGTAAGGATGTGAGTTGCCTTCCAACCTCCACATCTGTTGTGATCCTGCATCCTAATTTGAAATTACATTTATCATCTCACCAGATTAAGATGTGATTCGAGGATCCCCACAGGGTGAGCACATTGTGGGGTCCAGAGGGAACCCACGGACCCGACTCCAGATCAAAAGCTTGTTCTAGGTAGACGTGACCTTATTAACAGAAGCTAGCTTAAGTACTCTTACTCTCACAAAATCAATCAGAAACTTTTTAAATCTTTTCTAGAAGAAGAAAATGTCATGAAGATAGAAAAAGTGAGTAGTTTAGAAAAATATTCACCTTCACAAGAATTCAGTGGCTATATGACTTCAATAAGAATTCAAAGCCTATTATTACTAGCAAATAAACATGAGAAAAAAAATTACCGCTTTGAAATTGAGATTGTAAGATTATAAATTAATGAGGAACAGTAAGTGCATTATGATGTCAATACTGTGGGAAATTGAATCTGTTAAGTCTGTACAAACATTCAGAATGCAGAAGCAAAAGACAAAAAGTGAAAATAAAGATAAGGTAGATAATAGATACAGAGAAAAGATAATATGAAGATGTGTTCATTCTAAAAAAGAGCCTAAATGTCCAACAACTGATGAATGGATAAAGAAATTGTGGTTTATATACACAATGGAATACTACGTGGTAATGAGAAAGAATGAAATATGGCCTTTTGTAGCAATGTGGATGGAACTGGACAGTGTTATTCTTTTTTTTTTTTAATTTTTTTTCAACATTTATTTATTTTTGGGACAGAGAGAGACAGAGCATGAACGGGGGAGGGGCAGAGAGAGAGGGAGACACAGAATCGGAAACAGGCTCCAGGCTCCGAGCCATCAGCCCAGAGCCCCACGCGGGGCTTGAACTCACGGACTGCGAGATCGTGACCTGGCTGAAGTCGGACGCTTAACCGACTGCGCCACCCAGGCGCCCCTGGACAGTGTTATTCTAAGTGAAATAAGGCATACAGAGAAAAACAGATACCATATGTTTTCACTCTTGAAAACGTGGGTCCTGAGAAACTTAACAGAAGACCATGGGGGAGGGGAAGGAAAAAAAATTAGAGAGGGAGGGAGCCAAACCATAAAAGACTCTTAAAAACTGAGAACGATCTGAGGGTTGATGGGGGGGGTGGGAAGGGGGGTGGGTGATGGGTATTGAGGAGGGCACCTGTTGGGATGAGCACTGGGTGTTATATGGAAACCAATTTGACAATACATTTCATATTAAAAAACAAAAAGATACCGAATAGAATGAACAAAGACAAAGAATGAAAAAAAGACAAAATAATAATTTGGGGGCTGTAGAGGAGACCATGAAAAGGTCTAAATCTATATGTCAGAAAGGGTTATTGCAAACCAGGTGAAATTAGTAGAAGGAAATGAAAAGCTAGATATTTGCAGACACAGTTCTGGCATTCCAAAGATAAAGAAAAGAAAAACCTTAAAAATATACATATTATGAATTACTTACAGCTGTTTCTTGTACACATACCTCTACTGAGAATTCTACATTCTTTCTACTTGTTTTTCTTTTTTTATTATTTTCTTCCCCATCCAGTTTACCTAGATTCTAACTACTAAATGTCTCCACCCCTGCCAGGGTCTTAAGTTAGTAAACTTCTCATTTGGAGAGCTGCAAGCATCACAGGTGAGCTTGCCAGATCTTTGCAGGACCCATGAAAACCATTCTACGTGTTATGACTAGATTACACATTTAAAATTCGCCCGAAGAACCCAGTATACAGCTACTCAGTGACTCTCGGTGGTCTTAGGATAAAGTTAAGCATCCTTACCCATGGCCTCTGACCACTCTCTAACTCCTTTGCTTGGAATTGCCATGATGTCCTGTCCACATTTTATTGTGCTACCATATTCTTTCTCTCCAGGGCTTTCCATACTCTGATCTTTCTACCTAGGACTTTTCCTTACCCCATTGTTCACACCTATCAGGTCAATTCCCCCTGAGATCCTTCCCGAACAATAAATATTGGAATTTGTTCCTTCTGCATGCCCTGTCATACTTGTACCTACTTTTCAGTTGTTTTTCTTTCTTAACCTATTACAAACCCACTGCCTAGTTCATAAAAGACACAATGTTGAAAGAATGATTTATATTTGTATTAGTGTTGTGTTTATCTCTGGGTATATGTGGTTGTGTGTTTATATGTGTGAAAGAGATGGAGACAGAGACAGAGAGAGCATCGACCTACTATTTCATCTATGACTATTCCTGGGTAGTGAAATTAGGGATAATTTTTATCTTCTTTTGAAACCTTTCTGCATGTTCCTTATTTTCCATAGTTCATATGAATCACACACTTTATTGAACAAATTACTAAAAGCTTTGGGGAGAAAAATGCAAGATAGTGTGACATTCTCTATTTCTTGAGGTCAGGTATTAGTTTTCTATTGCTGCTATAAAATCATACCAAAATGTGATTGCTTAAAACTTTATTTGTACTGTTCTGATGGTCAGAATTCTGAAGCATGTCTCACTGCACTAAAACCAAGGTGTTAGCAGCTTGTTAGTTTTCTGTACACTTTAAGAGGTAGTCCGTTTCATTGCTCATTTGGGTTTGGGGGGAGAATTCCATTCACACAATTATAGGACTGACATCCTCATTTTTTTGCTAACTGTAAACTGAGAACTATCCCCAGTTTCTAGAGGTCACCATATTCGTTGGCTCATAGCTATCTTGTTCACAACCAGCAATGGAAGATCGAGTCCATTCACAACGCATCTTTCTGATTCTTCTTCCACTGCCATATCTGTTGATGATGACAGCAAAGAATGGTTCCCTGCCTTTTAGAATTTATGAGATTGGATTGGCTCCACCTGGATAATCTAAGATCTCTGTCTAATTGAAGATCCTTAACCATATTCACATCTGCAAACTCCCTTTATGCCAAGTAAGGTAACCTAGTCTGGAGGTTACAGAGTCTGGAGGTTAAATTATAGACATCATTGGGGGTCTGTTAATCTTCCCTTCAAAGATGGCAAGTCAGTTATTCAAACTACATTACTTGCTTTCTCAGTTTTAGTTATTGAAGATCAAATAAATGTTTAGTGAGTCTGTCATCGCACTTAAATTTTAACATTTATAACAGGGGAAATATCCAGTGAGATTCGATCAAAAAATACATATATTGATTCCAGTTTTTAGTACCATCAAATCTTCTGAAGGCAAATTGGATCACCCATTTAACAAAAATATCATGCAAAAGTTAGTAAAAAAAAAAGGAAGCAATGCAATCTTTACTTATTAACATTGTTGTAAATCTATTAAGGAATTCTTGATTTAACACATCAATGATTTACTATTTTTTGCTATCTCACTTTTCATTTCAGTTTGCAGTGATGCAATTTTTTTTCTTTATCTTTTATCATGATACTAATGAAAGATTGTTATAAATCATTAGAACAATCATGGTCAACGGCAGCTTGAAATCTTCCTTTTTCATTGGTTTTGTCCTTCTAGTTCCAATCGTTATTTTTTCTAGGTCTAATTAAATATGTTTATTTCATTTTTCTATAAGGAGAATTAATTTCTCTGAGTGTCTTATCTTATATTTCAGATTTATTCATTATTTTCTAAAGTTTTTCATAACTCACATATAAAATTTAGTGTCAAGGTGACTAATATCTATAATAATAAAAGCAGACATCTGATATTTATTTTTGCCAAGAATAAAGAGGTTTCTTTTCTTTGTTAGTGTTTAAAGCAGTGCCAAATATTATTGTGAGTTCAAGCTACACGCAGTGTAATTATCCTTTAATACCATTTTGTCACAAATGGCAAGAGAGTAGTTTATATGGTTATTTTTCTGGTGATGTGCTAGGGAAATGAATTATAACATAAATCAATATCTACTTAGAAAATACTCAGTTACATTGTTGTACACATAATACTATAACATATGGAAGAGAAGCAAGATGTAACAGACCTAGGTTTTAATATTTCTCAGGTCTGTCAATTCCTACTCATTTTTACCACTCCATTCTTAGTTTCTTTATTAGGTAAATATTGATATTAAGTGACAGTGTCTTTTTATATATGTGCAGTTTCATTCCTGCTAGGTTTTCTCTTCCCACCTCTTCCATGTTACCAAGGTGATCTCCTGTCCTTTGCTGATAGATGGTGGACAACCCACTTCTCTTCCTTCTCTGTACTCTTCATAGTCTTGCCCTCAGTAACCTCATCCTCCTCTCTAACTTCAATCATATTATGTCAATGATTCTGTAATTTGTATCTCCCAGACTTGTACTTGTCCTGATCCACATGTTCAACTGCTCTGCTGACATTTCCACTCTAACTTGAAGTCCCAGCAATACCTTAGACTCAAAAATTATGAAATAGAGGCTATTTTCCTCTTCCCTAAACTGATTTCAGTGATGCTAATAACAGTCAAGGACACCAGCAGCCATTGGTACAGCACGCAGACACCTAAATCATTCTTGGAAAATCCCTCTCCCCTGTGTTTTTGAAGTCTGTAAGGTATTTTCAATTGTATTTCCTAAATTTGTTTGAATTTATCCACTTTTTTTTTTTTTTTTAGATTTTTGTTTAATCTCCATTACCACCACCTCTTACTTGTACTCTGGAAGATTCTGCAAAATAATCTCCCTCCATTCATCCGGAGCCTCTTCCAATCCTTTGTCTCCACTCCTGACAGGGTTTCATGTTTTTGTTGTTGTTTTTTAAATAAATAAAATAGGATTAGGTGTTACCTTTCCTTCAAAACCCAGTTCATCCTCATATGTTCTTAACATGACTTCAGGTGCAGTTGATTTTCCAGACTCAACTTTGGCTATTTTCTTTTTCAGTTTTTGGATCCTAGCCCAGGTAGCCTTTGCTTTTCAGATCTTGTAACATTTTGCCCACTTTCTGCATAGCAAAGCTATAAGTTTCAATTTGTTAATTTCTCTTTGTCCTTCAGCTCTTTGCTCAAAACTCACTACTTCAGGGAATAAATCAAGTCAGTAAGGTAAAATGTTTACACCAAAACTTGCAGGGATTTAGAGGTAGGGCAAAATTTTATCAAAATGACAACAGTAACAACATGATTAACATGAACAACCACTCACAACCATGCCATGTGGTGGGCAAAAATGTCATCATATTTCATAGATGTGGACAATGAGTTTTCTGTAAATTGCTCAATGTAACACAGACAATAAGGGGTGAAGGCATGAGATAATCTAAGTAATTTGATAGGAGGGTCATATAATTAATCATAATATTGCCTCAGAATCAAGGTTCTCTTCCATGTTAATCTATTTCAAATTTAAAAAAAAAAAGAGGCATGACCGAAGTCATGAGAGTGTTTGGATTATTATGGAAATGGTGGTTCTGCCTGATCTAAAATGTAGTCTAGAGAGTTCCTAAATTGTCTGTATTTCACAATGATTTTTCCCCTGATTTTGATGAGAAATATTTTACTGTACAGATTTATCATCATTACTGTGTATCATAGTTGAAAATGTTAACTTAATCTGATAAAAGACATTCACTGTAAAAAATTGTTTTCAATATTTTATTGAGTGATGAAATAAAATACAGTGTGCCTTTAACTCTCATGTAGTGCTTGTGGTTTGGGCATCTTTAAATTCAATTTACATACAAAATAATTTATGAGGGACAAATTTTGGAATTGAAGATTTTATTGCTGCTGATATTTCAGAATTATTTATTACTAAATATGGTATTATGCTAGGCTAGAGTTGTATATAATGATTCATAAAATAATTACTATACATCAGACAATAAGGACAAGAACATTTTAAAAAGTGAAACATGACTTTGGAAGTGGACAGCTGAGATCTAGACTATAGTGTTTTCTATTGACATAAACTGTTCCATATAACATTACCACCAAAAAAGAACCTTCCATGATCACTGTGGAAATAAAAACAAGACTACTCTGGATTCACATCTGCACACAGGAGAAGGAGAAGGAGCTTTGCTACTACAAAAATAACCAAAAACACTCTCTGGCTACCATGCCTGGAAACTGCCTCTTTGCCAATGACACCTCTAGCCCTCCTTCATTTCTCTCACCTTCTAGAGCCCCAGTTCTTGAGTCATCCCTGTTTCTTGGCAGCCTGAAAACCAAAGTAAATGGTTGCATATAAACAAACGAATCCTTTCCAAAATCACTAAAGCAGTGTAAGCCCTAGAGAAAGACCTTCATAATTCCCTCCTACTTAAACATTCACAATTCCTTTGTGTTGTCTCCTTTGCTGCAATAAGCTAATAAACCTAAGTTATTTTTTTAACCACAATCATCTTCCAAGTAGTCTTCTGGAGCCACACTTTAACAGTGCTGTGCAAGGAAATTAGATCCAGTTTGGTTGGAACTTAATTTTCAATGAGGAGTGATACGCAACAATTTTGAAAAACTGGCAAAGGCCAAGTTATGCAAAGTTAAATATGTGTCATTAATGGTTCTTATTTTATTTTATAATTATTCGATGCACAAATTAATTTATACGGGTCCGACAATTAATATCTATAATATATAAATATGTCGCTTATATTTTATTGCAAAAGGTATGTGTATACGTGTATACATATGAATGTGAGATCTACTTTTCTTCTAACTTCATTAGGATTCGGTATGTTGCCTTAAATAAAGCCTTTATGTGGATTTGGTTTTATTATTTCAATGGTAGTTCATTGCAGCCCTATGTGTTTATATCAAAGTGTTTTTGCTTTTTTTTTTTAACGAAAGCATAATAACATTTAATGTAATGATGCTGCTGCTTTATGAATTTCAAACAGAACCTTTTCTGTTATCTTGGCCCCAAGTTGAAAACGATGCATTCCTCTTACCAGTGGGGCACTGCCGCAGAACAATGTGGAACTTTCATATTACCAGTCTGTGAGGAAATAAATCACAACCATCCTTAGTGTATTATAAAATTCTGCAGAAATAGGAAATACACAAAAGTACTATTTTCTTACTTCAGTTTATCTCGAAAATGAAAGTAAAAGGAGTATAAATTTTTACCTTCATCAATATCATTAAGGAGAATATTCTGGAGATTGCTTTTCAGGAGAAAATAATGTTGGTTGTCCCTTTCCATGAGAAAACAGTTTCCTAGATTCTTACTGAATATCTATAAAGTCTAATAGATAAAGGTCAGGAGATTTCCAGTGATCTAGCTAAAGTGAGGCTATTATTTAATACTACGAACTGTGCCAAAGGCATTAAATAATCCGTATCATCATCGAGCTCTTTCTTCTATTGCCCCAATACTGGGTTTGGAAGATGAAAGTACTAAACAAATAATTTCAAGACAGATTTATAGAGGAGAAAGAAATCAGAAAGCAGATTAGTTGCTCCTTTCTTTCAAGATATTTAGGACAACTATAGCTGTTATTACTTTAAAAAATATAAAGAAAGCCTCATCCTGCTGTAAAGCCATCGGTCTCTAAGAAAATCAAATCTCTCGAGAGTCAACTAGGATTCACACCAGCTGAGTATGCAACCAAAACGACATAATTATGCTTCCATTAGTTGTGCTGATTTCCAAATAAAAAATGACCACTAATCAGATTTCGGATGAGTTTCTTACTGTTCAGGAAAAGTATACCTGAGTGGAGAGCTAAAAATCTATCTCTGCTACCACACCAGTCAACAAATTCCATTTTTTCCCAAGGACAGCTGTCTGAAATACATCTTTAGCCCACGTTTTCTGAGTCTAAAACCATCAGGAACACTACAGAGTATCTTTTCCCTAGGACGGCATGCTCCCCTTATCAAGAACACTTTTCACGGGTGCCTGTGTGGTTCAGTCGGTTAAGCATCCGACTTGGGCTCAGGTCATGATCTCGCAGTTCGTGAGTTGAAGCCCCACATTGGGCTCTGTGCTAACAGCTCAGAGCCTGGAGCCTGCTTTGGATCCTGTGTTTTCCTTCTCTGACCTTCCCCCTTCCCTCTCCTTCTCTCTCTCTCTCTCTCTCTCTCTCTCTCTCTCTTTCAAATAACATTAATGAAAAAAAATTAAAACAACAACAAAAAAAGAAAACTCTTCAGAGAGATAGAGACTCCATCCTTTCAGAACTAGTTCTAGGAACAAGACTTCACCTGGATTAGAACTCTCTCAGGTGGACAATCATTTATGCTATGGATGCTTCTCTCTAGAAGCTAAAAGTCTTCTGAAACTATTTTTTTAAGTACTGACCTAAACCCCAATGCCATAGACCCTGTTCCTGATAATCATCATTATGTAATCCTTTCTTTTTTTCTCTCTCTCTTCTTGTCTAGTCTACTTTGATTCCCCAGTGCTTTTTAATTTCACTAGCTTAACTGAATGTTGAAGTCCTCCTTCCTAAATTCAAACTCAACATGTTAAAGGATCTGCAATCCATTGTATATAGGAGGATTTTCTGATTCAGTGTTTCAGGGAGGGAAAATGGAGGCAAGGGAAAGAAAAGCAAAAATGATTCTCATCAAAATAAAAAACTTCTGCACAGCAAAGGAAACAATCAACAAAACTAAAAGGCAACCACAAAATGAGAGAAGATATTTGCAAATGACATATGAGATAAAGGGTCAGTATCCAAAATCTATAAAGAACTTCACCAAACTCAACACCCAAAAAACAAATAATCTGGTGAAGAAAGGGGCGGAAGACACTAATAGACACTTCTGCAAAGAAGACATCCAGATGGCTGACAGACACATGGAGAAGTGTTCAACACTGCTCATTATCAGGGAAATACAAATCAAAACCACAATGAGACATCACCTCACACTCATCAGAATGGCTAAAATTAACAGTTCAGGAAACAACAGATATTGGTGAGGATGTGGAGAGAGAAACCCTTTTGCACTGTTTGTGGGAATGCAACTTGATGCAGCAACTCTGGAAAACAGTATGGAGGGTCCTTAAAAATTAAAAATAGAACTACCTTATTGTTATGGCCAGCAATTGCACTACCAGGAATTTATTCAAAGGATACAAAAATGCTGATTTGAAGGGGCACATGCACCCCAATGTTTATAGCAGCTCTTTCAACAATAGCCAAATTATGGAAAGAGCCCAAATGCCCATGAACTGGTAAATGTGTGAAGAAGACACAGTACCCCCCCCCACACACACACACGCGTAGACACACACACACACACACACACACACACACACACACACTGGAATACTACTCGGTGATGAAAAAGAATGAAATCTTGCCATTTGCAACAACGTGGATGGAACTGGAGGGTATTGTGCTAAGTGAAATAAGTCAGTCAGAGAAAGACCGATATGTAATCTCACTCACATGTGGAATTTGAGAAACTCAAAAGATGAACACAGCAGTAGGGAAGAAAAAATAAGATAAAAACAGAGAGGGAGGCAAACCACAAGAGACTCTTAAATACAGAGAACAAACTGAGGATTGCTGGAGGGGGATTCTGTGGGGGTGGGTTAAATGGGTGACAGACATTAAGGAGGGAACTTTTCGGGATGACCAAGGGGTGTCATATATAAGAGATGAATCACTGGGTTCTACTCCTGAAGCCAAGAGTACACTGTATATTAACTAACTTGAAAATTAAATAAATAAATAAATAAATACATAAATACATAAAATTTCAAAACAAGAATTAAAAAAAGGGGGGGAAATGGGTTACAGCAATCTACAGACATGACATATTCAGAAGATGAATAGGACCTAAGAAGGAGTTGATCACATCTGAATTTTTCCAATGTTGGCACCAAAAAAAGAAAAAAAAGAGTCGGGACAAAATTATAAAATATATTTCAGCTAGATTATTAGGTCAAAATGTACTATCAGTTCACTTAAATCTAAATCAGTTGCCAATTCTATATTTTATAATAAGTTTTCTATTATTTTGAGGAAGCCATATATTAATATGCTAAAGCAAATCTAATAATACTAAAAGTCAAGAGAAAATAAGACAAAACCTTATCTATTAAAGTAGTAGTTGACATACTCAGTTTGTGAGAAAAATCCAAGTTGTTGCCCTTATTTTGTTTTTATTCTTTTTTTTTCTGTTCTTTTTTCTATTTTTATATTTATTTATTTATTTATTTATTTATTTATTTATTTATAATATATGAAATTTATTGTCAAATTGGTTTCCATATTGTTTTTATTCTTAAATAAACTTATTGAAACACAGCTGTGCCCATTAATTTATGTATTATTTATGGTTGCTTTCATACTATCATAGCAGACTTTCCTAATCTTAACAAGACCTTCTGCATGCAAAAGCTAAAATACTTGCTGTCTGAACTTTTACTGAAAAAAATATTTTTGACCTCTGAATTAAAGGAATATTTTATTGGAATCCCAAATCCAAAGTATGTTAAATAACATGCCAACATTTTAGCTATAGAGAGGACTTCTTAAGTTTGTAAAACTTAATTTATTATACTAATTCTATAAGTCAAGTAGTTGTATGGTAAAAACTAAAAATGTATATACTTTGGAGCAATAAAGTTCCCATTTCAAATCATTATTGGTATAATTTTTATGATTTTGTATGAACATAGAATGTGCTCATTCCATATACCCCTGCCCTCCCCCGTCCCCCCACCCCCACCCCGCCAGGCAAAACCAGCCTAGGGTTACGAACAGGGAAAAAAGCTCCATCAAGTCTCTTAAGGTTTATAGTCCACTAATACATTTTTTTCCCCATGATTTTCAGATTCCTCCATGCATAGTGCTAATAGTTGCTATCAAAGGTCCATATAATTGTGTCTTGGTACCTTTCTCTCATTCCTCTCAAAATAGCTGGATGTTCCTGCTCGTCTTAACTGTCTCTGCTTCTCCCTCATGCCGAAACTTTTGGAGCCCTGTCTGATAGTTCTTGCACCTTTTACAACCACATCACTGAATTCTGCAGCCTGGGATGTCGCACCTTTGGGGATCAGCGCTGATCCAAAACAGGTTTTAACTAAGGATTCACTTCCCTGGAGCTCTGTTATAAACTGAATATTTGCCTTCCCTCAAATTCACAGGCTGAAACTTAATCCCCAAGTTGATGGTATTTGGCCTCCGAGAGCTTTTGGGAGGTGATTAGGTTATGTAGGTGAAATCCTTATGAATGGGATTAGTGCTCTTATGGGAAAGATCCCAGAGAACTCTCTTGCCTTTTCCGTGGGAGGGCGCAGCAAAAAGATCGCAATCTATGAACCAGGAAGTGGGCTGTATTCAGCCAAGCGATCAATGTTAGTGCCTTGCACTTGGACTTCCCAGTCCCCAGAAATGTGAGAAATACATTTCTGTTGTTTATAAGCCACATGGTTTGTGGTATTTCTATTAAAGCAGCACAAACTGACTAAAACAAGCTCCAATGAGGTAGAGTTTGCCTTGATCTCAGTGATTAATAGGGAGAGTCCTAATTTTCCTTCTCTGTGTTAGAATATTCCATTTTCTCAAATCAATCTTAGGTTTTGAAATCGAATATTGCAATATTCATGTTGAATGGATGCTGAATATCTCATAGTTATTTCAGATTTTGCGCCCACTCCTACTTCTCACCCTGACACTTAGATACAGATCATCTACCAGGATTGATCTTTGAGATACCAATAACAGACACTTTGATAAATTCCAATATGCTTCCCTTCTCTGTTTTCTAAGCCAATTTTACACGAAGTTAACTTATCTAATTCACTTTCATCCTAAAATGAGCTAATTCTCAGAAGATTTTTTCCCTTTTAGAATTAAGATTCCAATAAACTGCTGTCACTAATTCTCCAGTAATTCTCAGAGTTTTGATTATCAGTGATAAACTTAATTTAGGCTCAAGCAAAACACCTGCCATACAGTCACTCTGGAAGGCAAGATAATTGACATTTAAATTGTAGGATTATACAACTGTAAAACACACACAAAATTCCCAAACCCTGGAGGAAAACATAATATAAGGGGTTATACAAAATAGGAGGAAAAAATTATAAGAGTCACAACATATTCTCTGAATACAGTGTAATATTCACACGTGAAATTAGTTCAATAGTTATTAACATTAATAGTTTCTCTTGTTCACAGTTGGATGCGATTCAATTTAATCAATAAATATTTATGGAAGATCTATTTTACAACGCTTGGCAAAGCATTTTTTAAAGTAAGAAAGATCCAGCTTTGCTTTTAAGACATCTGACCTCTCTTACAATTATTATAGTATATAATGTAGGAGAGAAACAAATTATTGCATGAGACCCAAAGGAGATTGTATCTGTTTGAAGATCCTGAGGATAACTTCATGTAGAAACTTATATTTGAACTATCATGTGAAAAATACATAGCATCGTGAAAACCAGCCTTGGAAGAGAAATAGCTAGGCTTTAAAGACACTGATCCATGTAGATAAACGTTTGGTGTTTGAGATTACAGGGTGAGTTTAAAATGAGTGAGTAGTTCACTTTGGCTAAAATATCCAAAAATAAAGAGCTAAAAATCAAAAATACGTAGCATAGAATACCTTGAATACCAAGAGATTTTTTTTAATGTGTAATGAAATATGGAGTCACTAAAACATTTTTAGACAGAAAATGACATAATCAGAAGTTTTAACCTTGTCATACATGCCTTTATATTGTGTTGATTGTGGGGAGGGGTTGATGGTTTGAAATTATTAAAAAGGAACCCTAAATCAATAGAGTGAATAAAATATTTCTGGGCTATCTCCACGTCTAAAATTTTATGCACTGTGATATATTTATACAATACAATAAATAGCAGCACTGTTTTGTGCTCCATAAATAGGTCTATGCCTCTGCACTTCATAAATTGGCTCATATCTCCATGCCATAACCAACCAAATGGCATATTTCATGGAATTGTTCTTCTAAGAGGAAAATAAAAGTAATAGTGGAAGCAATTGGGTAGAGAACAGAATTTAAGACTTCAAACATGTTTAGAGTTCAAATAAATTTATTCATTTTAGTCTACTGACGGTGCTAAAAAACTATTCTAGCCATTAAATTGAATAGTTGGACAAATGTCTGATGACATTATGTTATGAAAGATATTTTACCTTAATATAAAATGTAGTCAAGGTAAACATGGAATTCTGCAGCCTTATTTACATGCATCTCTAAAGTTTTTTTTTTCAGCATCTCTTTCTTCCTGTGTGTTAGATTATAGATGGGAAGTTGATCATTTTATAACTTTTACTTCTTTTCAGAAGGCAGGATTTCTCATTTATTATATCATGAAGTTATGATTTACCAGTTTCTTAATGAAAAATATGACTTCCAAGTATCTCTTTATTCAGATGTAAAAATTTGGATTAGTGTTGAAATTTCCTAAGTGCATAGTCAACAGAATCAAATGCCACCTTCTGAAAAAGATTGTGTGTGTGTGCGTGCGTGTGTGTGTGTGTGTGTGTGTGTATGCGACTGTGCATAAAACATGCTTCATATTGAGTATCACACATAGAAAACTTTATTATTTGGGGTAATATATTAGAAACCTCTTTGTGCTCAGATCTTCTGCAATTTTTTTTTCTTTTTGTTGTTTTTGTTCTTTGTTGCTAAAGTTTCTGCTTATTCTCACTCTCTCTTTCTCTTTTAAACCTGGATTTTTGGGGTTTACCCTTAATGGTCAACCAAAGACTGATCGAAGTTTCAGATAATTTTCTTATAAGGCTAGAGCCAGTAAGTCTTCAATGTCTTAAAATACATATATATCTAGATAGATAGATAGATAAATAGATAATGATGATGATAGATGGATAGACAGATAAATAGATAGATGATGATAGATAGATAGGTAGATAGATAGATGATAGATAGATATATAATACATGGCTTATAGATAGATAAATAGATAGGTGATAGATACTAGATAGATAGACAGACAGACAGATAGATTAGATAGATAGATAATAGGTAGATAGATAGATGATAGATATATAGACAGATAGATAGATACCTTAAACAACCAACCAGTTTACACACATATCAGAGCTATACTTCCTGCTTTGCATAGGCTTCAAAGTTAGTAAGAGCTGAGTAACTGATGCCTTGTCAGGTCTTTTCTGGGCATGCACACAGTCTCCTACATCCTTAGGAATATGTCAGAGCTTTTCAAAGTCCTCTATCAACATCTCCTTCCACAGATCTTCCTTTAAAATTTTGGGCTTGGATCTCATTTGTCCACACTCATATCGCAACTTTACATGGCATGCAACATTAAACAATTACTTCTGATAATTTCTAACAAGCATGGAGATAATAAGGCTTTTCCCAGGGAAAAAGTTTTGATTCAGATCAAAATGGGACCATGCCCTACAAAATGGGGCTTTTCCAGGGAGCTTCTAGACAAGTCAAATGGTGTCAATTTATCAGAATGAAATATGTTAGAAGGTTCCACACTAGGTCCGTTCCCCTGTAGTGGCTGCAAGTATTCTGGTTGCCCCACTGCGGCGTTCAAGGCCATTGCAGAGCCTGGGAATGAAAGTAATTTAAGTTTTAATGCTAGAAATCCTGTCATTATTATCAAGGTCAGACTATTTTTCTTGAGCAAACAATCTTGTTAAGGAGATATTTTTAAAAATGAGTATAAAACAATACCCATCAGAAAATTTGGCCAGGAAAAATATTAAATAATTTAAATAAAGACTGCAAGTATTCAGGAAAGGTTATGGTGAGCCATTAGAGAAATTAGGTCAAAGGTGCTAGAACACAATAAAGAATATATTTTTTTTAACGACTGAAAATGTTAGGTTCATTTCTATTGCATAAACTAACATAGTATGACAGACACAAAGATTAAAAACAAAATGTTAATTATAGGAAATATAAAAAAGGGACCCAAAATACATATCCCAGGAGAAAGGAAACAAACACAACAATGGTAGAGACAGACATTTAAGAAATACTTAAGAAAAGTACACTGAAATGAGAAATAAGAAAAATGGAGATTGGCGCACAGACTAAAATGAGTAGGACAATTTGATCCATTGTGTCAACATAGAAATATGTTCTTAAAAAAAATCCAAGTCTATTTTACTTAAGGAGCATTATCATAGAAAATTTTAAGCAATATTTGACATATAGCAGCTATTCAAATGTAAAAAATGGGTACATAAATGGATGGAAGAATGGACATTTCCTCATTTTCTATTATGTGCATAATTTAATGGCTGCTTATTATTACAACGGGTTGCTTTATCATTTTTTACTCAGCCTAGTCCCTTTAATAGAATATTTAGGTTGTGCTTTTTTCTAATTTTTATTTAAATTCTAGTTAACATACAGTGCAATATTGGTTTCGGAAGTATAATTCAGTGGTCCATCAATTACATACAATACCCAGTACTCATCATAACAAGTGCCCTTCTTAATACCATCACCCATCTAGCCCATCCCTCACCCACCTCTCTCCATCAACCGTCTATTTGTTCTGTATCTTTAAGAGGGTCTCATGGTTTGTTTCCCTCTCTCTTTTCCCCCTCCCATATATTTATGTTTTATGTCTTAAATTCCACATGAGTGAAATCATCTGGTATTTGTCTTTCTCTGACTAACTTATTTCACTTAGCACAATATAATCTATCTATATACCACATCTTTATACATTCATCCGTCAGTAGACATTTGCACTCTCTCCATAGCTTGGCTATTGTTGATAATGCTGCTTTAAACCTCGGGGTGCATGGATCCCTTCTAATAAGTATTTTTGTAACCTTTAGGTAAATACCTAGTAGTTCAATTGCTGGATCATTGGACAGTTCTTTTTTTTTTTTTAACTTTCTGAGGAACCTCCTTACTGTTTTAAGTGGCTGCACCAGTTTACATTCCCACCAACAGTGTAAGAGGGTTCCCCTTTCTCCGCAACCTCGCCAACAAATTATTTGACCTAAACGATGAATTTTTGCAAGACCAAGAAAAAAAAGCAAAGCAAAACATAAAACAAATCACTTCTAAAGATTAAAAACACATGTTAGTCGATTTCAGATGCAATAATTTAACATTATGTCTCCTATTATTGATATTTTGGACCACCTACACTGAGAAGGAAAACTTACAGATGAATTTCTCTTCACTTCAGGAGACACACCCTGACCCTGATCAGACACCTTGACAAGGTCAAACTAAGCTTACTGGACATATCTGATTTTACATCCCTCTTGGAGTGGGAAATGAGACAGGCCAATGTCATCAGCTTAAGATAGTCAGTGGAACTGGAAAGATGCTTGAATCACTAACGGAGAGAAGAAGAAAAGAAAACAAAAGCGTCCAAGGTCAGAACTTTAGGGCACATCTACATTGTGGGGTGAGGAAGAGGGAAAACAGTAAACAGCAGAGACAAAATGAGATATCAGAAAGTGGGAAAAGATAATAATGAGAAGGAAATCAAGAATGATGGATAGTCAATATGGTTGGGTATTATAATGAACATTAAGAAAGTTGAAGGCCCACACATGCGTTTGATTGTTTTTATTTTCTTTTAAGCGATTTATTGTAATGCTAGGAATTGAATGTGGCCAAAAAGCACAATAAAGGAAATTGAGGGAGAAAACAAAGCAAAACAACAACAACAACAACAACAACAACAACAACAAAACAGGGTAAGTGGGGTGCAGTGATCAAAAAAATAGAATTCCAAGGATTCTAATGCTATTTACATTTCTATTACAAAATACCCCTGGGCTAATATTATTTTGAAACTATATTACTACTAGTTAACATGATAAAATATTTCAAGTAAAAATAATGGAATAAGCTGTGCTTTTTTTTTCATCTGATATTAAGGATGCATTGTACTCTCCCAATTTGCTAAGCTATTTGAGGAACTCATTTCTGTTCTCTATCCCCCAAAAATAAAAAAAAAGGAATGAATAAAAGTAGGTTGTGCTATGCATGGAGATCACTGTAAAACATTTTTCTCATTAAAGTTGCTTCATACATGACAGCTATTTTGACAACCACACTTATTATCTCTCTGTGTTATTATTGTTGGTCCTTCCCCTTGCTAACATCTACTGATCATTGTTGCAAACAGTTCCTACGTTCCTGACCATCTACCCAGCAAGCCTCTTGCAATCACAGGCAAAACAAAACCCTTTGCTGCATAGCTGAAGAATTAATTAGACATCGGTAAGTCTGTTCCACTGTTCTTATTGAAATTGAAAGGACAATATCTTTACCTGTAATAATATTATTCCAGAACAGACAAGGGCTACATATAAATGAACATTAGTGGCAAGGTGAGATACACTCTCCTTGCCTGCTAGCAAAGGGCTGATGTTATTGTGGGGGAAGAAAAACACTGCCCTTTGAATTTTTATCATTGTCATGTAGGATTTATTAAACACTGATATAGTTTTATTGAGCTAGGTTTTTCCCAAGCAAGTTTTACAAGCCCTGACATTTAAGAGCTAGGATTTTAAACCAACCAATGTTGATAAAGTTGATTGTAAAATGCTGGCACTTAAAAGAGAGAAATTAAAAAATTGGATGAGGTAAGGGAAGTAACACGGAGGGCAGAACAGTTAAAAAAATAACCTCTGCAGTTTATCTCTAGGAGAGATAAAGCTGAGCTAAAACAAGAACTTTGAGCCCAAAAACTGTCTAAACCTGTTCTTATTTGCTAGGAACTAAAAAAAACAATTAAAGTATAGTTTGTGGGAAAAGATGACAAATCCAGGTTAGAATGAAAGAAGGTAGGTAAATTGAAGCCACTCTCTGACATCAGGTTATTCTGTGAAGCAGTAAAATTGTGGAACTATTTGTATGTGGAGATGAATTGAAGAAACTTCCTAAGACTTATCTGGAATTTTTCGCCTTTGATCATCAGTCCTTAGTGATAATTACTTTAATTACTTTAAAATTTTTTTTTTCAATGTTTATTTATTTTTGGGACAGAGAGAGACAGAGCATGAATGGGGGAGGGGCAGAGAGAGAGGGAGGCACAGAATCGGAAACAGGCTCCAGGCTCTGAGCCATCAGCCCAGAGCCTGACGCGGGGCTCGAACTCCCGGACCGCGAGATCGTGACCTGGCTGAAGTCGGACGCTTAACCGACTGCGCCACCCAGGCGCCCCTACTTTAATTACTTTAATTACAACACATTTTTCTTTCACAGGCATCCAATCTCTTCTGTCTCTCAGCCGAGAATCTTCATGAATGGCATGGTAGAATAGAAAGCAAGTAAAATTTTTAAAATTAACTTAGGATGCACTACGTCTCTATGTAAAATTGTACCCAGCTTAGTAATGATACACTGTTTTGCATAACAAATTGTTTACACAAATGAGGAGAAAAGCAAGTAGCCAGTAACAACTAAGACAAATAAGTCAAAGAGGAATGTATAGAGAGTTCCTTCCCTTTCCTTTTCTCACCCAGTCACTTCTATTCCCACCACTATCCAACTGAGACTGAAATACCTTCAGTGATTCGTGAAAATTTTCTTTTAAAAAAGCACCTCGGGGGCTCAGTCAGATGAGCATCCAACTTTGGCTTAGGTCATGATCTCATGGATCTCATGGATCTCAGTTTAAGCCCCGCACCGGGTTCTGTGCTGACAGCTTGGAGCCTGGAACCCGCTTCAGATTCTGTGCCTCCCTTTCTCTCTGCCTTTCCACACTGCGTTCTCTCTCTCTCTCTCTCTCTCTCTCTCTCTCTGTCCTTCTCTCTCTCTGAAAAATAAACATTAAAAAATAAAAATTAAAAAAAAAACTCATATGGAGCGCCTGGGTGGCTCAGTTGTTAAAGCATCTGACTCTTGATTTTGGCTCAGGTCATGATCTCCTACTTCACAAGATCAAGCCCCACATGGGGCTCTGTGCTGACGGCGTGGAGCCTGCTTGGGAATTTCTCTGCCTCTCTCTCTGCCCCTCCCCTCCTCAAAATAAATACATAAAACAAAACAAAAAAAAAGCCAATGCAACCTTACATCTTTTGACTGAAGCTCAACCTATACCAATGTTTCCATGTCAACTCTCTTACAGGAATGAATGTGTGATAAACTCCTGTAAAAACAAAACGTTTATAAAATAGTTTATTTGGCTTTCCTTAATTGTGCTGGTCCTCAGAACTACTTTTGAAATACTCACTGCCTGTAAGTCGCAGGCATTAAAGATTTGAAGGAGCTGTAAGATAAGACTGTTTTTACTTGAAGAATATTTGCAAAATTATTTCAGGAAATCTTAAGTTTCTTTTTTTAAATTGTTTAAATGAAGCCACCACTAACCATGGATCTGATAGCTAATGTCCTAGCTATGTTAGTACTCAGAGAGGGTCACTCTTACAGGAGGTAGATCATATTACCAAAACTTACAAAGTCTAATTAAAGACCAAAATTTCAGGGCCTCCTAGGTGGCTCAGTCGATTAAGTGTCTGACTCTTGATTTCAGGTAACGTCATAATCTCTCAGTTCATGAGTTCGAGCCCTGCATGAGACTCTGCGCTGACAGAACAGAGCCTCCTTGGGATTCTCTCTCTCCCCTCTCTCCGCCCACCCCCCACTCCCTTTCCAGCTCTCCTTGTGTCTCTCAAAATAGAAAAAAAGCCAAAATTTCAAAATTTTCCTGGTAATAATGAGAGCAAAGTTCTTTGGAACAAGTCATGTTGAATTACAAGCATTTTTTCCACTGTAAGAAATCTATTTTGAAAGTTAGGTTTTAGTAAGCAAGCTGTTGGTAAGTATGGACTCCAAATAAGAGGGGGTGGGATTTATTTCTATTGTGCATGTTTCAATGACATCTAGCTGCCTATGGTGCAAAATACCTCCACCTTCACAGGGAGAATATATACCTGCTAAGTAGATCCCCTCTTACGTCTAATGAAGAGTGCATTTTTTTTCCTTTTGATATTTGTAAACAGGAAGTGGGAATGCCAGATTTTGCTTCTAATACTTCTGTTCTTTCTTTTCATGCGGAATATACCTTGTCTTTAAATATTCTATTATAAATTGTTAGAGAGAGGCTGCCTTTAAATCCACTGACTCATGCCAGATTACTCTTAAGGATATGTTTTAATAGGGAAATATTTTATTTTAGTCAACTTACTGTAAGTGCTAGCTCATTCATTCTGTGAAGAGGAAAACTGGGCCAGAAATGGCAGTAGAATTATCCATAGTTGTTCTTCCATTCTACCGCATTTAGACTAAACATATATTACAGAATCCCCTGGGCTGAAAGACTCAAAAGAGAAAATCTTCTATCCATTAGGATATTCTGATTTCTGGCTCTACCTATAAATGCAAAGATATTTCTGTATTTAAGCTTGTTACATGAGCAAACTCTCAAATAAAGCCTATAAATGGGGCCCATTGGTGAAATAAGAAATGCACTTTCCTTTCCTTTTCCAATTCAACCTTTCATCAGGGGAAGTGTGTACATGGCTAGGACTCTGCCTGGAAGGTGTTACTAGAGGATCCCTCTGCTTTACTTGATTGAACGAGGTGCACCTTTTTTTTTTTTAATTTTTTTTTCAACGTTTTTTAATTTATTTTTGGGACAGAGAGAGACAGAGCATGAACGGGCGAGGGGCAGAGAGAGAGGGAGACACAGAATCGGAAACAGGCTCCAGGCTCTGAGCCATCAGCCCAGAGCCTGACGCGGGGCTCGAACTCACGGACCGCGAGATCGTGACCTGGCTGAAGTCGGACGCTTAACCGACTGCGCCACCCAGGCGCCCCAGTGCACCTTTTATCAAAGCCAGAGAGGCCATCTAAGTCTGATGGTTGCATATTTCCAATTTACTATTTCTTAAAAGGAGAGTATGAAAATAAACAATGAGCCTTAAAATTGAGGGGCATGGCCAGCAGAGTTAGAAGAGTCATTACAAAGACCAGAGACCGTATGTGAGAAAGATCACCAAGCCTGGGCTTCTAATTGCGGAGTTCAGGAGGAGTCATCAAAACTGGCGTAACAAATGTGTGAGATAATTGACCTAGAAGAAAGGTCAGCATATATTGATCATGATTTCCATATTTAACTTTATTATGAGCACTAAAAGTTTTCTTCACTTTAGATGTGGTGATGATAGTTGAGAAGAGGAAGAAAAACACGTTAGATCTCTTTGCGAATCTTAAAAGAATATATTTGAATATTCTCTTAAATTTGGTAATAGGAGGGGTGCCTGGGTGGCGCAGTCGGTTAAGCGTCCGACTTCAGCCAGGTCACGATCTCGCGGTCCGTGAGTTCGAGCCCCGCGTCGGGCTCTGGGCTGATGGCTCAGAGCCTGGACCCTGTTTCCAATTCTGTGTCTCCCTCTCTCTCTGCCCCTTGCCCGTTCATGCTCTGTCTCTCTCTGTCCCAAAAATAAATAAACGTTGAAAAAAAATTAAAAAAAAATTTGGTAATAGGAAAGGCCTGAAAGAATTTGATGATACCAGGACTTAAATGTTTGGTTCACAAGCATATACTATTAATCTCCCGACTTATAAGAAATTGGCAAGCATGCTATATTCAAATATAAAATTCTTATTCTATCAACCACACTATCTATCTACACTTTTATGTTTACATCAGGCAATGAGGGAGACATAATTAAAATGAAAGATGATGTGGCTTATTAAAGAGAAATCCAAAAGAAATAAAAAGTTAATTATACTTCTAATGACCCAGAAATATAAAAGTAGAAATATATTTAGTTAAAAAGTAAAGGGACACATTTAAATATATTGAATTGGGGGAAAATAAAAATATTTAAATATTCAGCAGTTTAAAAAAGTTTTAGATTATTGAAATATATTTCTAGATTTTTTTAAAGATTGCCAGATAAATTTTAAATGAAAAAATCTGGTTTGGATGATATATTATAATTCAAAAATCTATGAGGGAAAATATATTCTTAGGAATAGATTTGATCATTGATGGTTAGAATAGCAGATTATAACTTATTATAAAATATAATTTTCCTTTTCTATAACTAAAATTTTGTTATAGTTGTTTTGCTACAAATGTAATTGGCTTCATAAAATATGTAATTTTTTGGGTGGTGACACTATAGCATTTTAACACACAACAAAATATTTTGATAGATTTCTAGGAATAGAAATAGAAATGTCTATATTTTCAAATTTAATAGTGAGGAAAAACTCAAAACTTATTTTCAATGTTTAGAAAGAAGATTTAAGTAGAATCTGGGGCACCTGGGTGTCTCAGTTGATTAAGCACCTGACTTCAGCTCAGGTCATGATCTCTTGGTCCATGAGTTCAAGACCACATACGGGCTATATACTGATAGGTCAGAGCCAGGAGCCTGCTTCAGATTCTGTGTCTCCCTCTCTCTCTGCCCCTTCCCCGCTGGCACTCTGTCTCTCTCTCCCCAAAATAAATAAACATTTTTAAAAAATTAAGTAGAATTCAAGCATGTAGTAGTAATAGAAATATATTTGTAAAGTGGACATAGTCAATATAGGCCTCTCTGCTCTCAGGTGCTCTTATATTTACAACATTTTAGAAAGCTGGTGTCAGAACATCACTTTAAAGATTAAGTACATGAAATAGGAAGTTATTCGTCACTCAAGAGCTACATGTAGAAAAGTTTTTGGGGAAATACCCAGCTACAGTGGACATCTTTTTTCATTGACTGATAGCTTTAAAGATACGTCATCATTCCTTCAAAGCTTTTGATTTCTTCCTGTGACTGTTGAAAGATATGTATTTGACTGTCCATCTCCTTCTTTAACAGATTCCAATGGAAATCAATCAAATATTTTAACAACAACAACAACAACAACAATGAAACATTCCTGTACCCATCTGAACACAAAGGAAGACTGAAATTGAAGAAGCAAAACACAACATTTCTTCCTACTGTAAATCAGATCAAATTTAAGGAAAGGAGGATTGCACTCAACTAGAATGCTGTGATTTTTGACTGGGATTGCATTGACTCCATAGATCAAATTGAGAACTGACATCTTGACAAAGCACTTATTCAAAACGTCCATTTATTTAAGTATAGAAGCTGAGGTCTAGCCTAATAAAACGAGTTGACCAGGGTCACAGAATTAACATGACTCAGTTACTCCTGTTCCTAATTCCAAATATTTTCCCATCCTTCAACCGTACAGCAAAAGCCCATTCTCAAAAAGTATAAATCAATTAGTAAGAGTTATTATTTGCTTGACACTGAACCCAGAGAAAAATAGTTGAATGGGCATGTGGAAACCGACCCTCCTACCCGTAATAAATCAAAGGTGGTAAAGCTTCACCGCAGCCCCTGCCGTATAAATTATAGTTATTGCCCATCAGCTTTTTATATTTTATTTCTCTTCCTTTAGCCTTACCTTGTCCCTTCCTTCTCTGCAAGACTTGGAGATATTTCTATTCTTTTTCCAGTTCTATTGGCTGCACCGTGTCAGAAAATTCTGCCCAAGGAAACTGTATACGTTGGATGTACAGATTTAGTTTCTTCCATTTCAGCTGTTTTCCTTCCTGTTTAAGAAGCACACATATTACTATCATTAATCTCCAAACACTCCATTTGTACATGTGCCCTTTTCTTTAGGTCCCTACAACTTCTAGTGTAATAATAGATGTATCTTTCTCCCCAGCTATGAAAAGAATATACTTAGGATTTATAAAATTGTTGTTTTCACTCATAAAAGATATTTTATTGTCTCAGGGTTTTAACAATTCCCACCACCTCTGCATCATATGACTAAACATTGTGAATGAAAAGTACTGATGTTAGAATGTTATGTAGATGTTCTTGTCTGTTTGACTACCTTTCTGATCTTACCAATCATTCTCTTATCCTAGTATTGATGGATAATTGGGTAAGACTAAAAAGGGACAAAAACTAGTTTAATCAATTCAAAACTGTTAGAAGTCCCAAGAAAACACAAACAAACTAAATAAACAAACAAATAAATACCAAAAATGACAGAAGCAAGGTTTATCCTATTGTTAGTGTCAACTGATTTTCATAGAAAGAACAGGAACAACGAAAGTCTACTTCTAAAATGAACATGTACTGTTAATAAATGTAATTGCAAATCAGTATATACTTGGGAGAACTTTTTTTTTTTTTAGTTTTCATGCAATTTTCTCTTGGCATTTATAATATGTGTTTCTGAATGAATTATGTGAGTAATTTGAATTTTTACATTTTGAACAAAAAGCCAAATTACATTTTTCAAGTACTATCAAACATAGGGAGATATGAATTTATCAGTTCTATTATTTTAAAAAATGTGGACATTTACATTTATTTCTGTAGAAAGATATTCTTTTATTTTTACGGGTGATTCAGCTCAATCATCTCCTCTCCAGGGACTTCAACAATGTCCCACTTCTCTGCTTCCATAATGTCATGGCTACTTGGTATTCATTTTATATATCACATATTTATGAATAAATACTTGTCTTCATATCTACCTATAAGACTATGACACTTTTTTATTATTATTTTTTATTTTTTTTATTTTAAAAAAATTTTTTTAACGTTTATTTATTTTTGAGACAGGGAGAGACAGAGCATGAACGGGGGAGGGACAGAGAGAGAGAGGGAGACACAGAATCGGAAGCAGGCTCCAGGCTCTGACCATCAGCCCAGAGCCCGACGCGGGGCTCGAACTCACGGACCATGAGATCGTGACCCAAGCTGAAGTCGGACGCCTAACCGACTGAGCCACCCAGGCGCCCCCACTTTTTTATTATTAATTTTTGAAAATCTGTGATCTATCCCAATAGGTTTAGTCACTTTCAGATAAATCTTTGTTGATTTGATGAATAGATGTTATCTTTGGACTAGGAATAAGTTTAAAAGAATTAGTTTAAAAGGATGTGTGTTTAACACATCTAAATTCTAGCTACAACAATTGTAAATTGTGAAACCTTGAAGAAAATAGTTGGTGTTTTTAAATTTAGGTTTCCTTACTGGCAGATTGTGATCATTGAACTCTCTCTGGTATACACTGTTGGGGTTTACTCTCTTCTATGGATCCAAATGCTTGGGGAAGTAAAATCCCTTTCAGCCCTAGAAAGGTTGACCTTATTTGGGCTATTCCATAAGAGAAATTCCTTTTTCTTTACCAGACATACAAAGGAACATTTTGCTCCTTTCTTTCAATTAAGATTTCAGTGGAAATCTGTGACTAAGGAACAGTGATTTTGAGAAAAATTTTCAAAGCCTCTGTATTCAGTGCACAAGGGGTTGCCTGGAGCTACTGTAGTGTGCCCACCCAGGTCTCCTGCATCTAGTAAACACCTGTGGTTTCAGAATTATAGATAACGACTCAAAGGATGAAAATTTACCTTGTTAACTAAGGAATACAAAATAAAAATGCTATAATATGTATTCTGTCCAAAATATTTTTTAAATTTATTTATTCTAAGAGAGAGAAAGAGGGGCAGGGAGGGGCAGAGAGAGAGGGAGAGAGAGAATCCCAAGCAGGCTCTGCATTGTCCGTGTAGAGCCAGATTCAGCGCTTGAACTCATGAACCGCAAGATCATGACCTTCACCAAAATCAAGAGTTGGATGCTTAACTCACTGAGCCACCCAGATATCCCCAAAGTATTTTAAAATATGCATGCAAAGCAGAAAGTCACAGTATAGTTTTAACATCTCTATATCTGGCCATTCGTAAATGTCAGAAAAAAATACATGAAGCGACCATCATTACGTAAAACATGAAAAGGTTGTTTACATTTATTTCACACTCTGAAAAAATATCAGTTTTAAAATTCTTCCAAATCCTTAACCTAAACTGATAGGAGACTGAATTAAGAAGAGTTTTTCTTACTATGGTAGAGTTAAGTAAACAAGCCATTAAGTATCATCATTTGGATATCAAAAATGTATCACATATACATCTTATATATATATATCAAATATATATATTATATTATATTATATATATATATATATCAAATATATCATTTGATATCATTTGGAACTGATGGACTGTTTTTGCAGTCAGAATGAATTCTAATGGAATATCTTTTTATCTCACGCTTTGAGTGCTCTTGATTTTTATTTTTCATCCTCTATACTCAAAGAGGTGCCAACACCTATTTATTTATGTAATAAATTAATGACAAATACTTTGTTTCTGATTTATATTACTTTCCCTTTTATCACCTCTTTCTTTTTGTAGAAGGAGTTAACATCAAGCTGTCTCTTTTTTACTTCCTTTCTTTTTTGTGGGGAAACATTATTTTATATCTAATTACTACCTTGAAAAATGCCATGCCATACTGCATGCTTAATTTTCCTACCAGTTCCATTTTCCTGTATCTATCCTCATCAACTGGAAAAATGTGAAGGCAAAGAGACTGTGCTAGAGATATGTTCAGGGTTAACAGCCAATGATCAGATTCAAGAGAGAGAATGCATGCATACTATAGGTCAGCCTGTAGTAAACTTTCAAAACAGGAAGAAAGAAGTCCTCTTTGATCACTCTACAGTTAGACCAATGTGTGTAGCTGATCCTTATGGATCATGATTTCCATGAACAGGCTAGGCTGACTTAAAGGACCATGGGCAGGGTAGACATTGAAAACAAATTCATATAATGAAGACCATGGAATATAAATTTTCCATCATCACCATGAATTACATTTAATAGCATTTGTTTAGCCTTACTGTGTATCCAATTTACCAATGTACTCCCTCTTCCACCAAGGCCTAGTATAATAATTTATTCTTGCCCAAACTGAATTTAACTAAATTCCTATTCTCAAAAAGCTAATAGATCATCAATAATCAAAAACAAAAAACAGGTAAATAAAAAGGATAGTGAGATATTAAAAGGTGAATGAAGAAGTTAATTTTTTATAAAAATCTCATCTACAGGAGCTGAAGTAATGAAAAGTCTTCTAATAACACAAGTAGTTTTTACTCCTGAGCTAAGGACAAACTGAGCTTCTTGTTTTTACTAACATTTGCTTTACTCTTCTAAATCTGCCCACTTTTAAAGAGATATGTTTTATTGTAGGTAAGCCCAAGAAAAGCAAGTCCCATTTTTGTAATTTTCCCATCCATAAAACTATCCACGAGGAGCAAGCAAATAACATGACTGAGACCAGGTATTTAGTTGCAAGACCTTACCATGTCTTGTGACATAGTGAAATTAGGTTTACTTTCTTAGATTTTTTTGTGCAAGAAGTGAGGAATCACTATCTTTGCATCCATCAACCAGCTAAAACCATTGTAACATAAGATCTTTGACATCTTGAATATAATGCAGTGGGATAAAATCAGAAAGAGATAAACATTATTTAGTTTTTTGTTTCAAATTTGTATTTGAAGTCTAGTTAGTTAGCATATAGTGTAATATTGGTTTCAGGAGTAGAATTTAGTGATTCATCACTTACCTTTAACACCCAGTCCTCTACAAGAAGTGCCCGCCTTAATACCCATCACCTTTCTAGCCCATCCCCCACCCACCTCCCCTCCATCAACCCTCAGTTGAATAAACATTTTTTTAATGTTTATATTTAACATGAGGCCCTCAACTGTTATTATTACTAATTTGGTAATTTCTATTCAGTCTGAGCAGTGATTGTGATTCTTAAAAATTATATTCCATATGAGATATCTTTTTCACTACGTTATACTTCACAAATGCTACTCTTCTTTATTATGCAAATAGGTAGACTTTTTCATTCATGTATTACCCTGTTCTCAGGAAAAATAAATAATCACATCATACTCATCTTCTGAAATGTCCTTTATGTCTGTCCCTTCTTCTCTAGTCTTACTGATGCTGTGTTAGCCTACGCTTTCTCATTTATTCTGAGGAAGATTGGTACATTGTATTTCCAGTTATCACCTGTATTGCTGGTTTTTGACTCTCACACTAAATGATTAATCTTCTCTAGAATTTAAGGTTTCCTATCATGTCAATGCTACAGTTCCAAACATTCAATGATTTTAATGAGAGACATTGCTGAGGTCTGGATTTTCTGTCTGCATGTTCAGGTCTTTAACAATTTTTATCACCCTTTTCTCCAAACTCTATCCATCCCTAATTTTTTGACATACAGTCCTAAGTTTTAAAGAACTACTTTTAGAGGGGTTACTTCTCAGAACACATAACATACAATGGCTTTCTGTATTTTCTCAACTTCATTTCACTTCCTGCTGCTTGAAATCCTCTGTTATTATCCCCCTGCCAACTATCTCATCAATTACAGCTGAACTCAGAGTCAAGCTTCCTTACAAAATATACATGAAATCTTTATTCTATAAAATCTTTACAGTAACTCCTGTCAACATCACTCATTTGAGTGGTTTATTGTGTGTGTCTTTCTTTCCCAGTTTGATTGTGCGTACAAAGGCCAAGACTGGGAAGTAAGAGAGAGAGGACGGGGGGTACATTTATTTCCCCAAGCTCCATGTATTTCCCCTCCTAGAATCCATGCTCGTGCAGAAAACATATCTTGTGCCCTGTTTTTATTTGTTTGAAATAGTAGGATGTTTGGATAAATGCAATTTAAAGAAGATTATGGGGGCAATAAACCATGTCTACTCCATCACATTTGAGCTGTAACCACTCATTGCCTGTCTGTGCAGTATCTGATGGCATGAATCATATCTCTTCCTCAAGGACTACAAGCAAGAAACCGTGCTGTTTGTAGCCTAATGCAACTGCACTGAAATGTGATCTTATTAGAGCTAATGTCAGTGAACCTGTCAGATTCAACATCAAGTTCTGTCATTGTCTCAGGAGTATTGAGGTATTACTTTGATTGATCTGCATAGTTGCCAACTGCTTGGCATCACTCAGCTTTTCCCTGGGTTTTGAATAAGTTCATGGCTATCAATCAACAGACATATATGAAATTATTTATCTGGGATATGTGTGGTGTTAATACCAATGAATCCCTTGTGATTTGAGTCAGATATATGGCTTAAAATCTGTGTAATTGCAAGGGATATTTGCATTTCCAAGTATAACTCCACATCCTGTAGAGCCACAGTGTACTAGCTCATGCTTTAACTAACAAAATTTTAAAATAACTGTATTTTCACTGCATGTTATAAAAATTTTTCAATTTGCTTTTAAATTTTAAAAAGAAAAGTGACAATTATAAAAGCATGACAGAATAAAAACTTTAGGGGTAACATATAGGGTGTAACATTAGTGATTCTATATGCAAGTGAGTTTTTAATGTGTTAGTCATTTCTAACCAAACTTCATGAATGACTTTTTGTAAAAAAAATAAAAATAAAGATAAAAATAAGTGCTGTCCTGAAGGAACCTAGTTCATTTGATTTCATTTTTTTAAATATCTAAACAAAAATAATAATCATTCAAATCATTGAATTTATTATTTTTATTATTGTTTTCAAATCTTATGATTTCAGCCTCTCTAAAACACACCATTATTTTATGCATCATGAATAAAAGAAAAATAAAAGCTTCTAACTGAACCAAGATAGAATTTTTTTATAACATTCTAAAACCTATGCACTTGCTGAAATATCCATCTGAGTCCTAATTAGTAAAAATTTTAATATATACTATCCCTGAGATTACTAACAAGAAAATTATGTGTGAAGTTAATTAAAGTATTCCTAAAGTTCTTTATGTTGGCAATTAAACTTTTCTGAATCTCTTTTTGACTCAGAGTTATTAACATTAGTATTTTTCTTTTTTATGTTTATTTATTTTTAAGAATGAGAGAGACAGATTGTGAGCAGAGAAGGGGCTGAGAGAGACACACACACAGAATCTGAAGCAGGATCCAAGCTCCAAGCTGTCAGCACAGAGACCGACATGGGGCTCAAACTCATGGAATGAGAAATCATGACCTGAGCCGAAGTCGGATGCCCAACCGACTGAGCCACTCAGGCGCCCCTAACATTTGCATTTTTCATGTAATGTCCTCTGCGCCTTCAAAAGTTCTGTTGATGCCAAACTCTTAAAGGAGGGTCTATTGTCCCTGAGGTTTCTTCCCAACATTTCGCCATTTTTTTGTGCATATAAGCAGGATAGGACATCCACAAAATCCTTAACAGCCAACTGTGATTGTAAGACGAATTCTGATGTCACAGATGTGGAAATGTGACAAAATGTGTGTCTTTGAAATAATGCATAATAGTGCTTTCCTTCCCCTTACAAAAAATGCTAGTCAAATCATTCAAAGTCATGCTAGTTTGCAAAAGTGCACGTGTTAAGGGACTGTTTGGGGATTGTTCCCAGAAATGACTTGCCACTGTTATCTTTCTTAGTCTTCACTGCAGAAGCATTCATTATCACAACTTACTGCAGAAAAATTTTGTGAAGATGTTTTGGCCTTAAATCATCCCTTGCAACTAGCGTGAGGTCATGTGACTAGTTCTGGCCAATGGATTGTAAACAAAGACGAGGTGTATCACTCTGGATTAAGACTATAAGATGCAGGGTGCCTCCTACTTCTTTCTTTTTCATAGAGACTTGAAATTCATATGGGAAGACAAATAATACAATAGTGAGGGTGCCTGCATTCCTAAATTGCATGATGGATGAAAACTCCCTTAGTGGAAAACTTGTTTTGCTAAGCTATTGAAGTTTAGTGTTTTATTCTTGGTGTAGCTTAATCTTGGTAATGACCTCAATGTCAAATTTCTAGGAAAATTGAACCCTCATAGGTTTTAATTTCTCAGTGGCATCATTTAAAAATGGAGTTACTATAGATTTTTTTAATCTTCTTTTTGTAGATGTTTCAACCTAACTTATGAGCTAAAAAAGTTTCAGTTGTGAAGGAAGATAAATTATCACCTGATATTTGGATCCAAGATCTAATTACCTCAAAGTTGCTACAAATACAATCCCTCCTGATTCTACTTCTAAGTCAATGAATGAAGACATAAAATAATAAATAACATTATTGAAAAAATTTTAAATATAAAACATTTACACTTTGGAAAGGTGACAAAGCATCCATAAACATGACAAAAACATTTTATTTACTAGTTTGTTTATCCTAAATCTCAAAAGGTTAACAAATATATAATATAATGGAATTTTACAACATTCCATTTGTTTTCTTAAGAGATCTGGGGCGCCTGGGTGGCGCAGTCGGTTAAGCGTCCGACTTCAGCCAGGTCACGATCTCGCGGTCCGGGAGTTCCAGCCCCGCGTCGGGCTCTGGGCTGATGGCTCAGAGCCTGGAGCCTGTTTCCGATTCTGTGTCTCCCTCTCTCTCTGCCCCTCCCCCGTTCATGCTCTGTCTCTCTCTGTCCTAAAAATAAATAAACGTTGAAAAAAAATTAAAAAAAAAAGAGATCTAAATGAAATTCTTCCTTTCTTATAACTTCGTAGTTGATGGTGCTACAGGTAGAATCTATCTGAAATGGATGACAAATACATTCTCACTAGTAGGGTGTCCTTAGGCCTTAGTCCTGCTCATGCCTCAGGCTGACTTCCATGCTCTAAACAAGAAAGTATAAATACCAAGCCATGCCAAGAGTTGAATGTCTGTTACTGGTCTTAAGTCATTCCCTCATAGTCAATCAAAACTAAACACACACCTAAAACACACACACACACACACACACACACACACACACAGCCTAAATGGATATTTAGATTTTAAATCTATCTTTCATATATTACTTAGTATTGGCCTACAGAATTTGAATTCTTTTTAGGGAACACAGGTTTCACCAATGATTTGAAAACACTCATTATATGCTCTAAGGATAGTTGTCCATTAGATTTAAATTTTAAACCTTTAAATTTATGTCAGTGAATCACTTACTGTACATAGATCATTTGTTATTGATTTAATGACTGTGAGAAGTTTGGGGATGCACTTGAAGTTGATAATAAGTTGTCAATAGACTCAGAGTATGATTTATGAAATATTCTTTCCAATATTAACCATGCTACATTATACCAAAAAATATTTGGCTTGGCAACAATTTTTACAAATATAAATAGTCATTAAATGCAGATAGTATAGTACTCATTTTAAGAAGGTTACAACTCGGGGCACCTGAGTGGCTGTCGGTTGAGCATCTGACTTTTGATTTTGGCTCAGGTCATGATCCCAGGGTTGTGAGATCTACCCCTGTTTCAGGCTCTGCACTGAGCAAAGAGCCTGCTTAAGATTCACCCTCCCCCCAGTCTCCCTCACTCCTTCTGGCTCTTTTTGCCACTCAAACTCTCTCAAAAAAAAAAAAAAAAAAAGAGAGAAGAAAAAAAAGAAAAGGAAAAAAACCAGAAGGTTACAACTTTGGGCCATTTCTGAATTTTGTACAAAATAACATTATTTTGTACAAAAAATCTAAAATTAAAATCCCCATTGTGTGTGTGTACGGGTGATACATGCACACACACACACAGACACACACACACACACACACACACACACACACACACACTTGAATATTACTCAGCCATTAAAAAGAATGAAATCTTGCCATTGGCAATGAAACAGATGGAGCTGGAGAGTATTAGGCTAAACAAAATAAATCAGCCAGAAAAAGACAAATACCATATGAGTGTACTCACATGTGTAATTTCAGAAGTAGAACAAATGAGCATAGGGATAAAAATAAGGGAGGGAAACCAAGAAACAGACCCTCAACTATAGACAACAAACTGCTGGTTACCAGAGGGAAGGTGGGTGGGAGAATGGGTTAAATAGGTGATGGAGATTAAGGAGGGCAGTTGTGATGAGCAAGCCGTGTTGTATGGGAGTGATGAATTTCTGAATTATACACCTGAAACCAATATTACACTTTATGTTAAGTAACTGGAATTTAAATAAAAACTTAAATAAATAAAATAAAAAATAAAATAAAAATCCCCACCTGTATTGGTAGCCATTAATTTTATAGTGGGAAGATTAATTCTCTTTGTCTCAGATACAACGTTATGTATAATTTGCAATTGCTATTTCAAACTTAGGTGAAATAAAAAGGCGGTTCTTTCATAAGGTCTGAGACTAATAGAGAAAAATTTCCTTAAATCATATCAATATTTCTTTAATGATAAAAAGTTTTTAGTATCTTAAAGAAATTATATAATTTTCATAGGGACCACCAAAATCACATTAAGATGATATTTTAATACCTAATTCGGGTTATAAATTATTTATTGAAGGAAATTTTGAGGTGTAGTGAAATTAATTATTAATAGAACAGATGACAATTTCCTTAAAATACAGAGTTTGAAAATGGTATATATTATCAGTTTTCCATGTGTAACTTTATGTTTTTCACAAAAGCCTGGGAACTTAAAACAATTTTTAGAAATATCCTATAATTTGTGAAAATATTTTTAAGTCATCTGAACTACCAAACATTGTTTCCATATAATCTCTCATTATTTGGGAGCAAAAGTCTGTAACTGTACAGAGGCAAACTGAATATATTATCATTATCTAGTTGATTAATCATCTAATCATTCATTTAACTATTGAAAAATTACTTGCTATTATCCAAGTCACTCATCATATTTACATACAAAATCATATCACATGCATGTATAATCCTCCTGTATACTGACAATTTTTTTTTAATGTTTATTTATTTTTGAGGAAGAGAGACAGAGCATGAGCAGGGGAGGGGCAGAGAGAGAGGGAGACGGAATCTGAAACAGGCTCTAGGCTCTGCGTTGTCAGCACAGAGCCTGACGTGGGGTTTGATCTCGGGATCTGAGAGATCATGACCTCAGCTGAAGGCAGATGCTTAACCAACTGAGCTACCCAGGCACCCATACACTGACAAATATTTAAATAATGTTATATAAAAGTCAGATTTTTAAGTGATAACAAACTCCTCCGGCTTGTGGTAAAAGACTGAATATTAACAGGATGCCGTCCTGGTTTGGGTTTAATTAAGACCTGCCCATTATCCATAAATATTAGTCATATTCACAAAATTAAGTTTTACTTGTGTTTCTAATCACCTGATTCACACCTGAATTTCCTGCTCTCACAGAAAAACCGAATCCTTGTATAACACTTTTGTTGTAATTACATCTCTCCATTTTCCTAATTCTTTACTTCTGTATTCACCGTTTTTCCAGTGGAGGTGAATTCTTTCCTGCCAGGCTTCGATTTCCAGCTCTGGGTTTTCTACGTTCTCCAGTACTTATTTCTTAGATTACTATAGACACTGAAGGCTTCATGTGGCCAGTACAGTTTTGTATAGCATTTTTTAATTAAAAAAATCCATGTGTGTTAATTATAAAAAGCTTAGCATATATAGGTAAGACAAAATAAAAATGACCCCCTGCCTTTGAACAATGATCCAGGTTTAGCTAAACTTTCTGGTATCTGTTTCTCCTCTTCTTGCTCTCTTGATTTATAAATGTACCTCACCTTGGGGTGGCTGGGTGGCTCAATTGGTTGAGTGTCCAGCTCTTGATTTCCACTCAGGTCACGATCTCACAGTTCATGAGACGAAGCCCCACCTCGCGCTCTGCGCTGAACGCTGAGTGTGGGGCCTGCTTGAGATTCTCTCTTGCCCTCTCCCTATGCCCCTCCCCCACTCGTGTGCTTTCTCTCTCTCCCAATAAATAAATAATAAAAAAATAAACATTTGAAATAAATAAATAAATAAATAAATAAATCTACCTCACCTCTAAAGGATCAAATACAACCTCGTAACTGTCATCTATTCAGTTCATATAATCTAATTTAAATATAAAAGGTGAAACTGTATTCCATTTTATAAATATTTACACAGTATTTAGTCAACCCTAGTTGTGAGCACTTAGATTATCTCTAAATGTTAAGTATATAAAAAGTGTTGTGATGAATTTGCATCTTCCTGAGTTTGTTTAGCTCAATTCTTAGGATTCTGTATCAAAAGGTATGAACATTTCTGAAGCATTTTTAAAAACCACAATTTAGCGTATGCTCAATGCTGAAAACATAAAAACAAAGTAGACACAGAAAAGCTCAATAAGGGGGAAAATTACCTAGTCACATCTCCCAAGGATAATTACCTTTTAACTCTTTCTCTGTGCCTTTTCATCTTCTTCCCCATACTATTCACATACTCATTAGACAGATGCTGTCCTGCTGTATGTGGGTTTATGTGCCATTTCATTTGTAATTTTTCACATTGCACCATTTATTATACATTCACATGCCAATCAATATTTCTTACAATTATATTCTAAATGCATAGTATCATATTATTATATCATATTGAGATAACAAACGTATCTAACCATCAACTCTAGGTTCTTTTCAACTTATTGTGGTTAACATGCTAATACTTTTTAAACATTTATGATTAAATCATAAAGGTATAATAAATGTTCTTGTGGTTGTCCAGTGGCTGTAACACAATTAGCATTATGTACTGGGTGTAGATTGTCCGGGTCAATATTTAGCATATATTTAAATATCTTAATAAGTACTCAGTAAAGTATGTTAAAAATTATAATTTATGTACCTACTAGCGGATGGTTCTCCTGCTTTACCAGCAACACTGGCTAGCATAGAGGTTTAAATGTGTAGCACCTAAAGGTGGAATAATTCATTATAAATTAACTTGCCATATACGAGTATTTGATTACTAGATTGCAGTTTAATTTTCAGGTGTTTCTTCATTGTTGATTCTTGTTAGTATCCTAGACAAAAACACAGGACGTGTCACAAATGGATATTTGAAAGAAATTTAATAAAGGAGAATTTTACAAAATAAGGGGCGGTGTGTACGAGAACCACAAGGGAAGGTGCTCAACTTGTGCGCTAGTAACGCAGGGGAGCCGTTGCCGACCCCAGCCGGAAGTGACAAGGACAGAGTTGTCCCCAGAACCCAGATGCACAGAGCTGTGTGAAGAGGCCCCCTGGTGGAGGCTGTGGCCTCATGCTCAGGGATGACCTGAAGAGAAAGAGAATAAGGAACCGCAGACACACTTTCTGCCTCATGTCTCCTCCCAGTGATACCACTACACCCAGTCACAGGCAGTGGGTACGAAAGCCCAGAGCATGGAATCCCACAGCACAGCACGATGACCTTCCTTTACTCTCGTATTGATGGGTTTGTCTTTTTTCTAAGTGTTTATTATAGTTATTTGTACATCAAATGAAATAACCTTTTCCAATACGTGATGTGTGATGTGAATATATTTTCCAAATGTCACCTTTTAGTTTTGTTGCTCTGTCATGGGCAGAAGTTACTCTTACTTATGTCATCAAGCTGGTCTTTTTCTTCTTGATGGCTTCCTTTGACAGCAATAAAAAAAATAGAAAACAAAAATATGCAAATGCACACAACCACCAACCCACACATATACATATACACGCATCCTACTCCATTGCCAATGTAGTTTCTACATATAAATAATATATAAATAATTATTTCTGAAATGCATATGGTATACGTTCTAAAGTAGAGTTTTTCCCCAAATTTGTCATTTAGATATGTATATCTGCATCCATATGTATATATCTACCTGTATCTAAAACTATATCTTTATATCTATCTATCATCTATCTATCTATCTAATCTACTTATCTATTTATCAGGTTATAAATACACACTTTTTTCTTTCTTCTCTCTTTTCCTTTGTTCACCTTAACTACGATCTATTAGCAAAATATACATCTTAGTGTTTTTCTATCATCTATTAAGTCAGATTTTCCCACAATACTATATTTTTTTTAATAATTTTAATATAGATTTCAAGATTTTATTACTTTAATTTCCACTTTCCCTGTAGCAATTGTGGATTTGCCTACCATCAGCCTCCCACTTTATTTATTTTCATTGCATACATTGCCTTTTAATCTTGACTGTCCACTTATATTACCATTCTACTGTTAGTTTTGAAATGCCAACTTTTCATTTATTAATTCAATTGTTTACATATTTTGCATTGTGAATTTCACAGAATTTTCTATTGTGTCTTTATTCTCCCACAAGAATAATTATTAAAATTTATTTAATACAATACTCACATCTCTGATCTGTATGTTCAGCATCCTTTTTCGTCTATCAGGAGGAAATAATAAATAATAAATATTGTAATGGAATATTTTATATGCAAAGTGTATGAAGGAATAGTATATTGAACCTATGTTACCTATGACTCAACTTAAAGAGGAAAATAATACAGATGAAGTCTAAGTCCTTGTTGATAGTTTATTGTTGGTAAATTATTTTCAGATGTTTTTTACTCCTCAGGTTTCACTCTGTCACATTTTACCCCTTTCTGAGTGATCTGCGATTTTTTTTTCTTTACAGACTGTGTTTTCTAATGATCATATGTAATTTTCTTTTACCTTCTTCCTTTCCACTTCATCTATTGACAGACAGTATCTTCTTAGGTCTACTTGTCTACAGATTAGACCAAACACTAGTTCAAATTCTGTTCTCTGCTTAGTATTTATTTAAAGCACAACTATCTGTCTTCATTCAATGTAAAATGTACTTTTCAGATTACAATCTTTATTAGTCTTTGTTTATTTGTTTCTGAAAGCATATGTGAATAGGTGTGGAATGGTAATGCTTGTGGCATTTCTATCCCATGTCCTCTGGCAATCTCAGGAAGCAGAAACTTCACAGCAGAGGGATAGGTGTTCAACTCAGATTAGAAACTCATGATCTTGGATCCAGGTCTCTACTGAAATGCAAATTGTCGGGGCGCCTGGGTGGCGCAGTCGGTTGGGCGTCCGACTTCAGCCAGGTCACCATCTCGCGGTCCGTGAGTTCGAGCCCTGAGTCGGGCTCTGGGCTGATGGCTCAGAGCCTGGAGCCTGTTTCCGATTCTGTGTCTCCCTCTCTCTCTGCCCCTCCCCCGTTCGTGCTCTGTCTCTCTCTGTCCCAAAAATAAATAAACGTTGAAAAAAAAAATTTAAAAAAATGCAAATTGTCTCCTTGTTTTCCTTTGGGAAGATAACATTGGGACGATATATGCTGGTAAACCTGGAGAGTTTTATAACTTCTGCAACCTTTTGGAGGAACGTTGGGAAATATTCTGGAAAGGCACTATTTTAATGTATCTAAATGAATTTTTTTTGAACATTCAAAACAAACTTTAAGTCAAATAATTTCTAAATACATTTAAAAGTGATAAAATATGCAATAGTAATACTTTTTAGATAACATCCACTTCTATAATCACCTGTGGGTAAAGAAACATGACCACACAGATATATTCCCCACAATATCTGAACAGTATCATCTCTGAAGTTAAACTGCTGACTCATTAAAATCAATTTACCCCATGATTGCAAGAGGTGGTAATAGACTTCTGATCCAATATCCAGTAATTGGAAATGGTTAGGCCTATTTTACCCTTTACCAAGAGATGCCATAAATTAAATTTTTTGTGGTGCTATATTTTTTTAACCACTAATCTAATTTGTACTACTGTTACAGCTCTGTAGTCAATGTTTTGATTTTAGAATTTGATCAGTGATAATTTATCTTCAGATTGTCTTCTCAAAACAACCATACTAATTAAAACCATGTCAAATTTAAAATTATCAAACTAGGTTTATGTTAATAATTCCTCAGATTATTTTGACCTTACTATCAGATAGTCAATATCATAATAAAAAAAAAAAACCTTTCATATATAAAGTAATTTAATCTTCTGGACAATCTGTTGAGTTTGGCACTTGTGGTCTCTACATATAAATAAATTAAAGTCCCAAGAAGTCAAGTGACTTATCTTAAGGCAAAAGCCTACCGAGTGACAGAATGCTGAATGTGCTTCTAGATCCCATTTTTCTCAAAATACTATACTCTCATTCCAACAAAAGTTTTCTTCTAAGTTGAATCATTTGTGTGTGGTATGTCCATATTTCTATGCTATTGATTATTCTTTTTTTCCCGAATGGGGTACTTCCCCCCCACCCTTGCTCCTCTACCAACATATGTTAACCATGACCTCATATTAATATTCTTCAATAATTTCATGTTATTACAATCATTTCTTAAATTTCCATTGCAAGTCTAGCATATATTTTATGATATATCATTTTGTGCTTAGAAAAAATTGGCTAACTCATTCATTCAATAGATATTTATTGAACATCTACTATTTTGTAAACATAGCAGCCAGTACTAAAGAGGACATTCCAAGATTCAATACAGAAATGCCTGCCTGTGGAGCTTATTTTTAGGGTAAAAGTTATACAAATATAATTGGTTTATTTACTGCTTCAAAATATTATAAGATGTGCTTTAATAAATTAAATATCTCCAAGAATAATTTTACTTCTTCAGAGACTGTGGAGGCTTATTGAATTATTTTATAACTAACAGTTTATCAGTTTCTTACAAAGTTTGAAATACACATATAATTTGACTCAACAATTTTAGTCATTTACCAAAGTGAAATTAAAACTTACGTGAACACAAAACTTGTAAATGTTTATATGGGGTTTATTAATAATTACCACAACTGAAATTGCCTTCAACTGATGAATGTAAAAGCAAACTGCAGTATATTCACACAATGGCAAACTACTTGGTAAGTAAAAGGAACAAACAGAGGCAAGACCAAGGACAAAGGCAAGAATATGGATGAAACTCTAATGCATAATGTTAAGTGACAAAAGTCAAACTCGAAAGCATATAAACAGTTCCATTAAAAGCGCAGTTTTAAGGAAAGAAAGCTGATCAGTGGTTTCTAAGGGGGGAGGCAAGAGGAGAGGTGTTCTACCAAATGATACAATGGGATTTTTGGGGTGACAGAAATGTTCTATATCTTTATTGTGATAGTGGCCACATAACTGTGGAATTGTACACACACACACACAAGAGTGAGTTTATACTGCAATGAAAACAAAAAAAATCATTAAGTGAGTTAAAAGTAGACTGAACATGAGAGAAGATAGGATTAGTAAGGAAGAGAAGGTCAATAGAACAGGGATTCTGAAATGCAGAGAATGTATACCTATACCTATACCTATATCTACACCAAATCGAACAAAACAGGGTGTAAGAGCCACACACAGCTAAAAGTCTGATGATATATGGCAATTTTAGTCCCTATCGGATAGGACAAAATGTGGGATGGGAACCATACTCAAAGAGAAACTGACTAAGAATCTTTCAGAACTGATGAAAATAAAATCAAAACACATGCTTAAAAAGCTCATCAAATACCATGCAGGAGGAAATCTAGGTACATCATAAACAAACTTATGGGAAGCAAAGAAAAATATTACAAAGAAACAAACAAAATCTCAAATTAGCTAGATAAAATGACACACGCCTTGTAAAGAGCACAAATAAGACTGAGGACTCTCAAGGAGAAATTATGAAAATAAAATACAATCAAATGATATCTAAAGTGCTGAATATTTTTTTTAAAAAGCCAGCCAAGAACTCTAAAACCAGTGAAAATATTCTTCAACAAAGAAAGCAAAAATAAAGTTAATTTTGGACATTTAAAGGATGAGATAATTTATTGCTAGCATCTTGAAATATAAAAAGTACTGAATTATGTTCTTCAATATAAAGGAAATGATCTCACATGAAATCTGGAACTCTAATAAGGCATAAAAATTAGTGTAACAAAGAACTGTGCCTAGTATAAAACAATATGGACTATTTGAAACCAAAAATAATATTGTCTTATATGACTATTCCATGAAGGATAAAATTTATTTATTTGTTGATTGATTTATGTACTTTTAATGTTTATGTATTTTGAGAGAGACAGAGAGACCACGAGTCAAGGAGAGACAGAGATAGAGGGAGAGAGAGAATCCTAAGCAGGCTCCGCACTCAGAGGAGAACCTGTGTGGGGCTGAGTCTCATGACTGTGAGACCATGACCTGAGCCAAAATCAAAAGTTAGATGCAGCCGAGCCACCTAGGTGCCCAAGATGAGATTAATTCAAATAGTTATATAGTTATAAGGTTCTTACATTATTTCTTTTTTTTTTATTTTTTTTAACGTTTATTTATTTTTGAGACAGAGAGAGACAAAGCATGAACGGGGGAGGGTCAAGGAGAGGGAGACACAGAATCTGAAACAGGCTCCAGGCTCTGAGCTGTCAGCACAGAGCCTGACGCGGGGCTCGAACTCAGGGACCGCGAGATCATGACCTGAGCCGAAGTCGGCCGCTTAACCGACTGAGCCACCCAGGCGCCCCAAAGTTCTTACATTATTTCTTAAGTGCAAATAATTTACTGTTGATTGCAATAAGTCAAGACTATATAATATAATTTTTCAGATAAGCATGGAAAGTAATAAAATGAATAGTGTAACCCAAATGTATAGAACATGGGAATAAAAAACTGTTCTCTAAATGAAAGTAAGAAAGAAGAAAAACATTTTCCTCTTTTCTCTCTCTCTTCTTCCAATCTCATTTGGTCTCTAACATTCTTTTTTTTTTTTGAAGTGATGTTGAAATAAAGAATAAGTGCTTTATAAATAAATATATGTTTTAATATCCAAATAGAAATAGCAAGAAAATTAAAGACGGTATATTAATGATATAACAAATACAAGTAAACAATGACAAAAGCAATCAAGATAGACATATTTTGTGCAGAAATTTAAACATTCTTAGCTATTTAAAACAGAGAAAAGTGCATGATATATTCTGAGCAACTTTTAGGTGATAAGGCATTGCTAAATCCGTGTATATCACAAGGATACATTTGCTTATATTTTACAAACCTGTGAATTATTGTATATCATTTATTTATCTTAAATGTGATACTATCTGTAAGCTCCTCGAGTGAAATGAATTTACTAAAGATAAATAAACCTTTAAAATAGGTACCCTACTGCCAGCAGTGGTCCACTGATGTGCATTACAATTCCGTTTTGTTCATTGTTTCAAAAGTATTTATGATATAAACACTTAATATTTGTGGCAAATGTTGAACTATTTAATATATTCTGCATTGGTTTAACTATATGTGGGTGAAAATTTATGCCTTTAATTATCTGCATTTTCAATTGATAAGAAAGACAAATTATGAAGTAATAACTGAAATCAATGCAGTTGGAAATGAAAGCGAAGCTCTGTATCTTTTGCTATTTAAGCTTCTAAGTTTTCTATCTATTTTTTATTACAGTGGCTCTTGATGTATTGTGTTTCTTGGACACTTACTCAAAACAAAAACATATGAGAAAAATTAAATATTGATGTTCACAGTAGGATAGTTGCAATATTTCATGGAGTTTTACCAAATAAGCAATATTTCTACTTGCTAGGACATTCTTTGTTGATGAAAGATTATTTTTCTTTCCACTCAAAGGAAATCAGAAAAGTCATTTTAAACTATATTTAGCTGTTATGGAACTATTTACTTCTTTTTCTCAGAGGCAAATAGACATGAAATATGATAGAATTGTTGACCAAGATGGCTTTTCCTGTGACAAATCTGATGATCTCTGTGTTTTAAAAACAAGCATGTTGTGTCTTAGAAACATGGCTGTATTCTATTGGAAATGTTTGAAATATTTTTCCTTTAAAAACATGTTGACCTTTCTACAAATAAATTCTTCTTTCCACTGAAGTGTAAAAATTTTATATACATATACAGAAATACTTGGATCTTTTCATAGTATTGAAATCAACAATAAACAGATAAAATATATAGCTCTACAACTCACAAATCCAATTTCTCAATATCTTTTATTTGGTCACAGATGATATAAATATAAATATATATATATATATATTTCTATAACATGTAAATATAAATATATTATATTTAAAATATAATTTGAAAGTTTCTGTCAATATCTAAGTAGATATGCTCTGGGATTCAGCATTATTGACTTAGAAACAATTCAACTAAACACTCCAAATCTCTTGCAGATTCTCTACTATATTAAAGGTCATTATGGCTGAGTTAAGCAGACACAAATGCAGGCAGTACCATTTATTTTTCTTACTTATTGGCATAGTAAATCTCAAATAATTTTCTATAATAATAATAATAATAATAATAATAACAGTAATAACAATGCTAATCTAGAAGTGAAAATTGAAATCAAATGAAAAATTATATTAAGACTATATTGAAATTAAATTAAAAATTTTTAATGAAAAAAGGCGTGTCTTAAGACAAAATTAACTGAAATTCTTCAAGGCACTGGAGATTTACAAATTAATGAAATCATAGTTTCAGGAATGCTGGATGGAAGGAATTGACCACCATGCAGTGAATGACAGTATGCTGCACAGTACTCACCTTCTGTCCTTGACCTCTGGGAGCTTCCTGACTATGCAAGATGAGAAATATGCACATTTTAAAGAGATAAAATATGAATTTTTAAATATGTATAAATAATTTTATAAAGAGTAAGGGAAATATGTTTCAGGAAAGCAAACTTGCAAAAATATCTAGGAAAAACATCCTGAGATTAATCTGAGATAGCCTATGAGTAAGAATTCAAATTGCATTGAATAGCAAACTTGTGCAGCAACTCTGGAAGACAAAATGCAGTTGCCTCAAAAACTTAAAAAGAGAACTACTCTATGATCCAGCAATCACCCAAAATATACACAAACACTATTTCAAAGCGATATATACACCCCTATGTTTATTGCAGCATTATTTACGCTAGCCAAGGTGTGGAAGGAGCTCGTGTCCACCAATTAATGAATGGTTACAAAGATGTGGTGTGTATATATACGATGGAATATTATTTAGCCCTAAAAGTGAATGAAATCTTGCCATTTACAACAACGTGGATGGGGTTAGAGAGTGTTACGCTAAGTGAAATAAGTCAGAGAAAGACACTACCATATTATTTGACTCATATGTGGAATTTCAGAAACAAAACAAGCAATCATAGGGGGAAAAAAGACAGAGGAAAACCAAGAACAGACTCTTAACTACAGGAAAGTGAACTGATGGTCACTAGAGGGAAGGTGGATGAGAGGATGGGTGAAATAAGTAACGGGGATTAAGTGGCGCGTTTGTTGTGATGGGCACTGGGTGTTTTATTGAAGTGTTGAATCACTACGCTGTACACTGTATCTTAACTATAATTTAAATAAAAACTAAAAAGTAAAATAAAATAAAATTTGTCAGTGAAAATGATTGCATTGAATAAGAAAATGTACAGAGAGGTCACTAAAATTGGGTAAATAAATATATTAAGTATGTACAATATGGTAGGTGTTTCTGTAGGCACTTTCTACTTATTATCATCCCCAACATTTTAATTTTAATCATCATTAGGGGCCTGGGCTTCTATTGTTTTATTTTTAAAATAAGAAAGCAGAAGTCTGGCATAAAATAACTCCCCTAAGTCATAGAGCTATTAAGTAATAGATCCAGAATTCAAACTCGGGCTAATATCTGAGACTGCTTTACAAACCACACTGTTGTATTACTTAGACCCTCCAATGTAGGATACAAAGACATAAGTTTAATATGTGAGCTAAAAGCATATTTTTGGTTATTAACATTTATGATATTAGAGAAAATCGGACGTGAAGAACATGCTGGATCAGATTTGAAAGAGTCATGTAATATGTACAAGGTAAGAAATTTGAAATGGAATCTGTAGTCAATGATAGACATCTTTTGATAAATAAATACATAGATATAGAAATAGATAAGTTAATAGCAGATGTACTAAGGATCTCTAATGTCACTAACATTCATTTACCTATTTGTTTACTTAACCAGTGCTTACTAAGTGTAAAAACTGTTTACAAAGATGCTTATTATATGTCAGACACCATGCTACACATAAGGATCCTGATACAAATTAGAGACATTTACTGCTATAAAAAATTTATAAAAATATTTTTAAAGTCAGGAGAATATTAAAGTTTAATACGGTAATAACACTTTGGGGTATGCTATTCTATGATGCATATAGATTTGTGCAATATATTAAATTATTTATATTATAATATATAATAAAAATATATGGATGCGCAAATGCACACATATTTAAATTCCCACACAATATATAAATATATACTTGATTTATCATATAAAGTGTCAGAAATACGCATAATTTATACATAGTTTCATGTAACATATTACTACCATACATATGGAAATAGAAAACATAATGACGTAAATTAATAATGTTTATAGTGTTCAATATTAAGCTCAACATAACCCAGAGGATAAATCAATATACAAAAAAAGAGTTTAATGAAAATTATCCAAATTGAAGCACAAAAAGGAAAAAAATCACAAATGAAGAAAAACAAAATACACTTTGAAAACAGACCAGTTTTGAGAGAATATCAAATGGTCCAGCATAGTTGAACTTGACATTTAAGTAGGAGAAGAGAGAAAAATAAGTCATAAGAAATATTTAAAGATACAATGACCAAGAATTTTGCAAAAATAATGAAAGACTTTGAAGCTCATAGGCAATAGTATCTGAAAATCCTGTACTGGAGAAGAAAGGAATTTAAAAAAAAATACTAAAACCTAAATATCAATTCATATATTCAGTGCTAAAAAAGGAAAATCATGAAGGTAGCCAGAGAAGATTGCAATATGTTTTACAAATAAAGATAGCAAATAATTTATCTTCCTCATCACATATATTCATACACACATACAAAGATGCATATAAGCATGCATATTAAATATCTACATGTTTTAGAAATTTTGTGTTTGCATTGACACTTTCAGTTCTGTTGTATCTCAACTGGACTCTTTTTTGCCTTCACCCACTCTGTGTTTTCATCTTCTATCTTCCGCAATGAGATCTCTGGTGCCCAATAATATCAACGCATGTACTTATTTCCTCAACAACCCTAAAATACAGATAAAATAGTTTCAGAATTGTTTTATTCATACTGTTAACAATGAAACTTATTTTTTTTTAAAAACAGTTTAGGCTACCTTTTGCCATTTTTCACCTACCTCACAAAGACCTGGTCAAGACCAAAGGTTGCATTGAAATAACTTTGTAGGACCAAGATGGAACCACTCCTGCTCAGAGTGCCATGTCAGCAAACTGAAACTTAGATTAACATCCATGGCTGTGTAAATGCTCCACTTGACCAAACATCAGCAGTAGATCGAATCAGCTGATCCACAAACACGAACTTGCTCTGGTCCTTCTCACCCCCAAACAAGGTTGATAAAGTGGCCCCAGACAATCAGATATTTTTATCTTTTCCTCTATCCTATTCTTCCTTGTTCTTTATTCTTTATCCTATAAAAGCTTTCTACCTTCTTCTCCTTTTGTATTTCTTCAAAAAGAGGCCGCCTACTTTATAAAGTGTTAAATAACATTTATTTGTATTGTTCACTTACATTGTTTTATACTCTCTAAAATGAAAAAAAAATCTCTTAACTGCATTTCTCTATTTTCTAGATTTTACTCTGAAAATCCTGTTGGTTAGCTGGGTTATTAGTCTGTGACCATTGTATAAAACTAGTTCTCTAAGTTCAATCTCAAACACCTAAGTTTACCTGATGTTAACACATTAAATAAAAATAATATCTACTTTTGAAATATTCTTAAATTGAGCAGCATATTTTTTTGCTCTTATATACATTAACGTTCATTCATTCACAACACTCTCAAGGGAGTGAATTTTAAAATATATGTGCACATGTTTTTACTCTTTCCTATACAAAGATAAAGTCACACTGCCCTCTTTTGGTCAAATTCAATTTATTTTATGGGGGGAATTGATTTCTATGGAGCAAAATCAGGACCCAGAAAGAAATAAACATGAGTTAGATAGTAAACAAAACTTCTTGCAAATGGTAAACAAAGAAATGTTTGCCGTATTTCAATTTTACCCTCAATGCCACTCATTTTGGATCGTTTATCTGCTTGTTTGGTTAATTTTAATTTTCACCATGTATTTCTCTGACTTACGTATATAACAATTTTGCTCATTTAAAATAATTTTGTTTATATATATGTAAATAGTTATAGTTATTTTTTAACTGTGGTTTTATGTGCATAAGTTCCATAATTGTTATGAAGTCTCTTTATCTGTACATTTTAAAACTGTGCTGTCATTCTATCCTGTGTATGATTTATCTCTAAAAATATGTGGCAATAGCTTTAGGTCAGTAATAAACTAGAGGGTGTAAAGCACGATATGAATAAAAGTCCACGACATGATCTCTGTGAGAGCTGTTTAAACTTGATTTCTTAACCATCACAAGTATTGTAACTATTGTCATTATTATGTAAGCATTAACTTTTGGACTTCCTAGATTAAAGCTAAATAAACATGATTTTTTTTATTAATACTTATTTCCAGGCCCAGTATTTTCATAGGAAAAACTGAACTTCACACTGGCATTGTCATTTAGAATTAGCCAAAGATCCTGCTAATTGTCTGAAGGTTTATATCCCCTCAAAATTCATATAATGAAATACCAACACCAAAAGACTATAGTCTTAGGATATGGGGTCTTGAAAGGTGCTTAGGTCATGAGGGTGTGGCCCTCATGAATAGGGTCAGTGTTATATAAAGGATGCTCCAGAAAGATCCATAGTCCCTCTGACCATGAAAACACACATAGAGAAGGTACTATATACGGATGAACCAGAAAGTAGGCCTTTGCCAAAAAGGCACCATGACCCTTCCATGGAAGGGAAGTCCCACCATGAGGACTTCCTAGCCTCCAGAACCACAAAAAGTATTTTTTTGTTGTTGTTTATAAGCTACCCAGACTTTGGGTAGCAGCCCAAAAATACTAAGAACTTAAAACTTAACATTAGCATATTAATCTCTAATACTTCACATGAAAACAGATAAATAAAAGATTGGGTAACATACTAACTAGCTTTATTGTAATTACTATCTTAAATGGAGAGAATACACATTGAAATTGATTTAAAGATGGGTTCCTCACATAGTCATGAAGTCATACTCTCTTTCTATCCAAGATAATTGGTCTTTTCCAGAAATAGAAGGAGAAAGAATTCTCTTTTTGCCCTATCTCATTTCATCCCTTTCTATTTCAAAGAACCAGTCATGAGATGATATAATCCTTATCATGGTCAAAAAATAATCATTCAAAAAGGATTCAGACAAATTTGGAATACCAGCATAATACATCGTATATGGTACTGTGTAGAAAGTAAGTGTCTATCAGCTACAGGATATTGGAAGAGAGTACAGTAGGGAGAATCACCAGTGGCTGAAAGGTCGGCCAAATCCTGGATGGTGGAAAAAGAATGAGTACACCTGGCTGAATGAAATAGCTGAGAAAATGAAAGACTGACTTAGCTAGCCCAGACTAACATCTTGGATTTGTTCTTTGAAGTTCTGTGCTCAGAATTGAAAAACCTAACTGTGGACAGAAGTAGAAGGTAATCACACTCCCATCTCTCTTCTGTACTCAAAATAGGATGAATTCATTACCACACCTCACCCCCAATTCGACACATAACCCTAACAATTTCCCTAAAGGATAAAGTGTATTTTGCTACAGTTACAATAAAATAAGTAATCTACATTTTTGGAGGGTATGAACAGGGTGTTGGTCACCTGTAATTGAAGGATTTAAGTCTAGCATTCAATTAATCTTCTGTAATAACAGATCATAAAGTGTTTCTCAAAATTCAATACACATTACAATCACTTGGAGAAGTTAAAATACAGAATCTTGGATTCCATCCAGGTCAGGAGGTGTGAGATACAGCCTTATGATCAACAACCTCCAAAGTGATACTAATTATGGCAGTGTGTGGACCACGTTTCGGAGAGAAAAATCTCAGAAGACAGTAGATGGAATTATCCTCATAAGAAAGTGCTTTAGATCTTACTTATTTTAATAACTTGTATTCTGATATGATTTTCAAAATTTCATTTTGTTTATTAAAAAATTAAAGAAATCTATTGGCCTGAGACTACTATTTTTATTTCCAGCAATCTTGCTAAAACCATTTATTAATATATTACTATATTCTCTAAATAATTATATCATTTTCAAACATTTGTAAAGATTACATTTTTATTCTGACATCTACATTGACTTCATCACTTGTCTCAGTATAATAAGCCAAGACATTTTTGCAAAATGCATGAATTTTTTTAAATTAATTAGAGAAGAGGGATGGTGTGAAATGGCAGAGATGAAAGTCTTAAAAGAGAAAATTTTTCAGATGATACCAAAACCACCCAGCACCATGTGGCTTATTTTTATAATTAAGACTTTTATTATACATTTCTAAACAGTCTGTACTACTGAACAGAAACAAATGAAAATATATACAATATCAGTGGTCCTGTATCAAAGAACACAGGTACTCTATGATCCTGCCATCATTTGTTTTCATAACATGAATTTATTTTGACTGCCATAGGGTACAAAGTATTGTAAGGATTGAAACTTCTTATATAAAGTTTCTTCTTATTCTAATAAATTTTCTAAGAGTATGGGTATTAACTAGATCATTTAAAAATAACTTGTCTCTGTTGCATGAGGATTTTATCTCTCGCACAAACTACCTGTTTTCTCAGTACATCGAATTCATTTATATCTTAGGTTTCAAGGACCAGTAAAGTACTTAAAAATATTTGTTGATCCCTTTTGTGATTCAGAGAAAAGCTTAAACCCACAATTGTATGCAATCTCTTAAAGCATGTCGACATTATTGATTAAATCATCATTGCAATAAAGTTCTCTATATTTTGCAAAACCATCAGTTAAATATATTTCCCTTCTCCCTTTTCTTATCTTCCTTATATTTTGTCTTTTTTTCTGAAACCTCTCTCTCCTGCTACCATCTCTTTCAACCACATGAGTTCTTTTATATATTGCTTTTTATGAAATTTAAATGCTTTTCATGTGGCAATAGACTTGAATACACTAACTCAAACCTCAAATTTCTTTTAATGTATCCATGGAACATTTACCATTTCAATAATAGGCTTCCTTATATGTGCAAAAAACTGGAAGTGTTATTTTTAACTTGTTGGTGATAAAAGTTTGCCTCAAAGGATAATTTTATCAGTAATTGCATACACTAGACTTCAAGTGAAGTCTTCCCAAAATAATGTCCTTTTTGTATTATTAAAGCTAAAAGAACCCCTAGAATAATCACACTACTGTGTATTTACCAAAAAGTTTAAAAGACAGTAATTCAAAGGGATAGTCACATCCCTATGTTTATAGCAGCATTTTTACAATAGCCAAATTATGGAAGCAGCTCAAGTGGTGTCTACTGACAGAAGAATGGAGAAAGAAGAAGACGTGATATACATGTGTATATCACGTATATCACATATAGATAGTTGTAGATAGATATAGGTATAGATGATATAGATAGATAGATATAGATATAGATATAGATATAGATATAGATATAGATATAGATAGCTGAAACTAATAGAACACTGTATGTTGTTAACTATTAACCATACTGGAATTAAAATTTAAAAAACTGAATAAAAATAAAAATTAAAAAAAGATAAAATCATCTCTAGAGACTTATTTTCCAGAACAAATAATGTGCTCACTACAACTATTCTTACAGTCTTGAAATCCCATTCCTCAATATCTGATATCCCAATATCAATATCTGATTGAAATTTAACTATTGAAGCTTAATTATACGTATATTTATTGCATGTCTAATAGATATTTTACACAAGAAAATCTCAACATCCAAAAACCAAATAATCCAGTTTAAAAATGGGCAGAACACGAATAGACAGTTTTCCAAAGAAGACATACAGATGGCTAACAGATACATGTAAAAATGCTCAACCTCATTCACTATCAGGGAAATACAAATCAAAACTACAATGAGATATCTGCTCACTCCTGTTAGAATGACTAAAATTAACAACCCAGAAACAAGAGATGTTGGTCAGGATGTGGGGAAAGAGGAACCCTCTTTCACGGTTGGTGGGAGAGTAAACTGGTGTAGCTTCTCTGGAAAACAGTATACAGGTTCCTCAAAAAGATAAAAATAGAACTACCCTCTAATCCAGCAATTGCATTAGTAGCTATTTACTCAAAGGATATAAAAATACTGATCCGAAGGGACACATAAATCCCTCAGGTTTACAGTAGCATTATCAACAATAGCCAAATTATGGAAAGAGCCCAATTGTCCATCGACTGCTGAATGGATAAAGAAGATGTCGTATATATTTATATACACAGTGGAATATCACTCATCCATCAACAAGAATGAAATTTTGCCATTTGCAAAAACATGGGTGGAGCTAGAGTGTATTATGGTAAGCTAAATCAGTCAGTAAAAGACAAATATGATTTCACTCATATGTGGAATTTAGGAAATGAAACAGATGAACGTAAGGGAAAAACTGAATTAGGCAAACCATAAAGCATACTCTTAACCACAGAGAGAAATCTGGGGAGTATTGGAGGGAATGGTGGGGAGATGGGTTAAATGGATGATGGGTATTAAGGAGGGCACTTGTGATGAGCACCAGGTGTTATATCACTGGGGTGCCTGTGGGCTCAGTCATTTAAATGTCTAACTCTTGATTTCAGCTCCATTCATGATCTCAAAGTTCATTAGTTTGAGCCTCATGTTGGGCTCTGAGCTTGCAGTGCAGAGCTTGCTTGGTATTCTCTCTCTCTGTGCCTCCCCTGCTTGCGTTCTCTCTGTCTCTCAAAATAAACTTTTCTAAAAAAGTAATGAATCACTAAATTCTACTCCTGAAACTAATATTACACTGTATATTAACTAATAGGAATTTAAATAGAAACTTGAAACAAAGAAAAGAAAGGAAAAGAAAAGAAAAGAAAAGAAAAGAAAAGAAAAGAAAAGAAAAAAAAAGAAAAGAGAATTTTCTCTTGCCCCAATTTATTCAGGTTCCAAGGCTCTTTATTTCTTTGTGTAGAATCTAGCTTCTGAATGCCATTATCTTTCTTGTGCTTTAGGAACTTCTTTTAATATCCCTTGTAGAGTACATCATATCTGCTAGCTGTAAATTTCCTCAAATGTTGTTTGAACACTTTTTTTTTCTTTATTGAAAAATACTTTTGAGGTGCCTGGGTGGCTCAGGCGGTTAAGTGCCTGACTCTTGGTTTCACTCAGGTCATGATCTCCCAGTTCGTGGGTTCAAGGCCCATGTCGGGCTCCATGCTAACAGCTCAAAATAAATGAATAAACATAAAACAAAAGAAAAATATATTTGATTACCTATGGATGAGTTGATAGTTCTTTGTTGTTTTTCCCTTTTATATTTTATCACTTTAAATATGTCTTTCCACTGTAAAAGACAAAATAACTTGCACATTTGATGAAAAATCTGTTATAGATTTCATTTTTTTAAACTTTTTTTTAACGTTTATTTATTTTTGCGAAAGAGAGAGACAGAGTATGAACGGGGGAGGGTCAGAGAGAGGGAGACACAGAATCCGAAACAGGCTCCAGGCTCCGAGCTGTCAGCACAGAGCCCGATGCGGGGCTTGAACTCACGGACTGCGAGATTGTGACCTGAGCCAAAGTCGGCCGCTCAACCAACTGAGCCACCCAGGCGCCCCAGATTTCATTTTTTAAAATGTATTTGTGTCTATCTTTTTCTCTGTCTTTGAGCTATTACAGCAGTTTTCCCCAACTGTTCGAATACGATATGGCTAGTGTAACTTTTGTCACTGTTTGTTGTTTTGTGTTTTTTGTTGGTTTGGTATTACTTATTTTGTTTTTGTTGGTTTCTGTTTTTCTTACTTGGTACTCTCTAGGCTTCCTGGATATGTGCTTAAGTGTCATTAATTTTGAAAAAAACTATTTTGATAAAGTCTCAGCTATTATTTCTTTAACTATTCTTTCTTCTTTGTCCTCTTCTCATTTTGGAATTCCAATTGTACACATTTAGATTATTTGATAGGGCATGGCAGTATTTGGGTGATTCTTTTTCCTCCTTTGTCTTTATCATATTTCAGTTTGACTGTTTTCTCTGGTTTTGTCTTCAAGTTCACGGACTCCTCAGCTGTGATGGGTCTATCAATGAGGCCATCCAAAGGCATTATTTATCTGTTACTGTTTTCTTCTATCATTTGTATTTGATTTTCGCTAAAAGTTTCTTTCCCATATCTCTGATAAAATTACCCATCTACTCTTACATTGTCCGTCTTTCCTACTAGAGCCTTTAATAAGTCAACCATAGTTATTTTAAATTCCTTGTTGGATAATTTTGTCTGTGTGATGTCTGCATCTGTTTCTGCTGATTGTTTTGCCTCTTGGCTATCTTTTTTTGTTTGTTTGTTTGTTTATTTTTTTTCTTTTTTTGTACGTATCATAGTTTTTTGTTGAAAGTCAACCAAGCTGTGTAAGACTCTAGGGTTGAGACAATTAGTGGAGGTAAGCACAGTTTTCTTATGCTAAGCCTGTATTGAGGGAGTTTTGGATGAAACCATTAGAAATTGCATTGAGTTTAAAGTTTGTTGTCTCTATAGTCCCTTTCACTGCATCACAGACTTCAAATTGTTCTATTTTAGTGTTTCTCAAACTTGGCACCATTTATAGTTTTGACTGGATAAAGATTTTTGTGGAGATATTTCCTGTACATTCCAGGATATTTATCAGCATCACTGGTTTCTAGATGGTAGATGCAAATCATGAAACAAAAAATAAAATTGTCTGCAGTTATGGTTAACTGTCCCCTGGGGAATGATAAAGCGGCCTGTAGCTGAGAACCACAGTTCTTGCTGTAATCGTGTGTTTCAGTGGAAACTGGGTTCTTCAGAAGTAGTTTTAAATGTCTGTTACCACCTCTGCTTTAGATTATTCCTTTTGTGCTGTATTCAGAGTGGATCTCTTTGTCACACTCATTCTTCTACTGTCCCTCTCCCTGAAGTACCCTGCTGTTACCTGTTATTTGATATTATGTAGTCTGCAGGTGTGGGGAGCAGTATACAAAGTGAAGTTAGACAGGCACCATGCTCCTGGGTCTTGTGGGTATGGCTTTTTCAGGGTTCCGGAACCTCCACTGGCTGTCATGCTGAGACCAACATATAGTGCTTCCCTTTCTCTGAAGTGTGGAGTATGTGCCCATGCACGTCCGTGTGTGTATGTGCGTGGGCATGCATGTGTATGTTTCCCTGATTCTGTCTTCTGGATTTCAATGGCTTTCCACCAGCATCATAATTCCATTAGTATTTGTTGTCCTTTTTCTACAGATTAAGGCTTCCATTTCATAGAGTGGTTGAAGGGTTCAAATCTAATGTCATGCCCCTCATGAGGCTGCCACTGCTCTACTCCCTTTGTCTGAACTACAAGCGACACTTTCTCAGGGTACTGGTCAGTCTTTGTGTTAGCACATGTTGGGGGTTATTTTAAAAATGTAAATTGGTATGGAATCCCACAATATGAGTATTTCATAGGGGTTAGATGCTTTTTTGCCAGTGCACATTCATTTTCCATCTATTCATCAAAACATCCTCGCTGATTTATGCAAACTGTACACAATCGTATGTACCCATGTGAACCAACACTCATGCCTCACTTCTCTGCAAGTTCTTGTCATCTCCTCGAAATTGACGCATTTTTGTTTGCCCTGCAGCCCCTCTTTGCCTCACGGGGTCAAGAAAAGTCATGAATTTGCATTCTGTACAGACTTTCTGTTGCGTGGTTAGGAGCAACGTTCTTTCCAGCTCTTTACCCCCTGAGAAGAAACTAGAAGTCTGTCCAATAACTTATTAAGAAACATGACTTCCAATTTGATAAAAATCACTTGAATAATGGATGGTAATATCAAAAGCGTTTTGAGATCAAGGTTCCCACATTTCTTAACTGTGTGATCTTCACTAATTGACTTTACCCATCTATGACTGAACGTACTCATCTGGAAACTGGGAAAAATTATCATATGTGTCTGTAAAGAGTTCAGGAACTTCAGAAAATTTACTAATCAATAGTAGGTTCTCAATAAATATTGAAAGTAATTATTATCTAAGCTGGGCACCTAACATTGGACATCTAACCTTATTTAAGCTCTTCTAGTTACACACATTGATTATCAACATTTTGAAAATTAATTCATGTTCCTAAATAAGGTCACATAATAAATTTGTAGCTTGCATTTTCTGTGTTGCATTTAATAAATAATTATAAATAATTCTTATAAGTTATTATCAAGATTATCAAAAATAGAAAGGAGGAAATATTCATAACTATAATTTGAAAGGTGAGAGTTTATGTTTTTTACTAGCTATATTAAAGTAGTTTTGAAACCACATATATCTTTTAAATCTAGCACTTGAATCAGTTAGCAAAGCCTCCACAGAACAAGGGTAATCTTGTTCAAAAGTTAATTTCTCCACTTTTTTAATTTACTTTCATTTTCTTTTTGTATTTTTATGCCAAATACATATCCCACCTTTTCAACGAATCCAGAATGAAAAATAAAGTAGATTTTAATACAATGCATCTTACTTTTAATCTGTGCATTTTATCTCCATTCTTTGCAAGCTCTAAGTATTACGTAGAAGTCTTTGAAACTACCTATATGAAAACAATTTTGGAAAACTGATTTTGTTTTTACATAGCAATTATTGGCCATCATCACACAAAGTATTTTTTCTTGACCAAAAATTTATCTCTTAAAAGCAGAATAAAGCATTTTTGTGTATATTTGGAACTCATCATACTATTGAAGTTTTTTATAATAAAATGACATTATTATGCCCATATAAAACAGTCTTTTGGTACTTAACAAATAGAAATCAAGAGTTATTAAGTATATTCATACTTTTATTCATTCGTTTGGTTGCTAGCTGCTACTTTGTACACACTGCTAAATATATCTAGGTTGACGGCATGAAATGAATTAATAAGAATTGTTGGTTGCTAAGCTGATCTCTAATGTGCTACATTAAATGCAGAAAGTTAGGACTTTTTTTCTATTTCATGCCTTTTTTTTTATGTGGATAAGCCTTATTATTTGCTTTGCTGCACAGTAATCAAGAGTAAGAATTAAGGAAAGGATAAGACACAGTAAAATCGTAGGCCGTTATGAAAACCTTTAGCAGAATTTGCTTACAAGTAAAACCCAGGGTAAACTAATCTCTAAAATAAAAACTGGCACTCAATTTTTATTTGTTATCCCCCAGTATTCCTGATGGTTTGAAGTAACACCTTTCCTAAGGGTCATGCCTTTAGGCCGTAATTTTTAATGAATTATAATTTTCAACTAATATTATCTAGTTCCACGGAGTTGAATTCCATGGAGTTTTCAAAATAAATCGAATTTATTTTTCATGTAAATATACAGTTGTACACCTTGGAGAGTAGTTACATTTGTGAGACATATTATGAAACAGGTAGAAGTCAGGCAATCCAAGGTGCAGCATTTTTTTTTTATCATCTAAAATGAAACAGATGGTGCCTACTTTTGCTTGAGAGATCCTTTAAATTCTCATGTGCATGTATACTTCAATTAAAAAAAAGGAGTAAAACATTGCATAACAACAGTGTCTCTATTTCTGTTAGTAAAAACTCAATTTTCCACTACAATTTTAACTACTGAACATTATAACAACCACATTTTCAAGAGTCAAGGTCCAATTTTATCCAGTTCAAGCATAATTTATTAGCTGCCATTTATAGGCCACTAAGAGTCTGACGTGGATAAGTGTACTAAAAGCATTTTCAAGTTGCTGAAAGCAATATACTGTGCCCACCATATATTTTATTGTAGCCCCAAAATAACAGGTTTCTTGTGGTAGTAATAATAGTCATAATAAAATACATTGATAAGGATGTTATCGTTTTCATTGGGAAAAACAACTTACCGTGGATTTAAGTAAGAACGTAACAGTACTCTACTTCCATTGTTAAATAATTTTTCCAAATCTCACTGCACAGACATGTGAATGTTATTTCACATAAAATAATATATTTTATTCTCTCACGTACATTTGGTGTTTTGGTTCCTATAAATAGAGAAAATGTACTACACGATCATAACGAAGGGGATTTCCAGAAACGCGGTCTGACCCTCTGCTGATTTTTAATCATCTGTAAAACTATTTATGAATAAAATCTTTCTGGGGTGCCTGGGTGGCTCAGTTGGTTGAGGCTCTCACTTTGGCTCAGGTTATGATCTCACGGTTCATGAGTTCAAGCCCTGAATCAGGTTCATTGTTGTCAGTGCAGAGCTCACTTCAATTTTTTTTTTTTTTTTTTATTTCTGAGAAAGAGAGAGACAGAGTGAGAGCGGGGGAGGAGCAGAGAGAGAGGGAGACACAGAATCCAAAGCAGGCTCCCGGCTCTGAGCTGTCAGCACAGAGCCCGACGCAGGGCTTGAACCCACAAACTGGGAGATCATGACCTGAGCCAAAGTCAGATGCTTAACCAACTGAGCCACCCAGGAGCCATGGAGCCCACTTCAAATCCTCTGTCCCTCTGTCCCTCCGTCCCTCTGCCCTTCCCTCTGCTCATGCTCTCTGTCTCAAAAATAAGTAAAACACATTTAAAAATAAATAAATTAATTAACCAAAATTTTTCCTCACCAAGCTTAGAGTCATTGGAGTGATTCCACTCATGAATAAAATAGGTAAGGACCAAGATGTAATTATTCAGACTTCTTGTTTATGTTAGAAATTAGTGAATTTTTGTTTAAATTTCAGGAAAGCTTACTCTATAACTATTGTATTTGACATATTCGTGGATTAGAACCATTATTACTTTTATTCAAAGGAAGAATACTTTTATTGCTCTAAGTTTATTCTTAATGTCTGTTTATATATACTTATTTGAAATTTCCCTAATTCCTTCTCGTAAAGAGCTCAACTATATTCAGATATGCCTATCTGAAAAGTTCATGTTGGAATCATAATGATACCTAATGTTATTTGTGAAAATTACACGAGTTCTCTATTCATGAGTTTCCCGGATACTGAATTTGAAAGGATGATTAAATATCATTCCACTAATACTCCAGTAATAATAATGCCACTAATAATCATTTCATGTGTGATTATAGATTGCAATTTGTAAATTACAATTGAGAAAAAAACAATTTGTGTAATCACCAACAATTTTTATGAGCCATTATGATTTCAGAGAAATTGTCTTGTATAATGAATGTTTTTATTATAGAAATCATAAATATGCAAGAAAATAATATAATGTAATTAAAGCAAACACAATATTTACATAGTTTTCAAACAAGAAATATTAGATTAATAGATTCTCAAAGTATCCCATGATTTCTGGAGAGACCTTATGTCATTGACATTTAGTGGTCACCTGAAGAACATTTAATTTTTACCCAGTCTAGATGTATCTTTTGACGAAATGGCTGGTGGTTGTTAAAGCTATTGATTTCCCATTGAAGTGAGCAATTCAGCATTTTCTCTTCTGGAGCATTCTGGGAAAAGTGATTTCCTCCTCTTGTATTTCCTAACAAAGAAATTTTGCTAGGATGTTTTCACTGTATCTTTCTTAATATTTTCCAAGTTTTGCGGTGCTGTGACACAGGCAATAAAGAAGATCACATAGGGCCATGGTCAGTTTGACAGCCATACATGATCATGAACCTACCAACATGACTAGTCACCACATGAACTCTCAGAAAATGGACTAAATCTAGAGAAAGAAGGTTTCCAGATCAGTGATGTATTTGTTTCTTGGTATCTTTATGGTGCTGGTCTTTACAGGTTTATGGGAGAATGATCATTGTTGCAGAAAGGGCAGGCTGGTTAATCTTAGATTTTAGGTGTCTTTGTGACTTCCTCCACTTAATTTCACTACCATATTTTGCTGTTTGGAATCTTTTTGATAACATCAAAACAAATATTTTTCTCTCTATTAAAATATGCTAGTAATTTGGAAGGATATAAAAGTGAAAATAAAACATAGGCATAGCATGTGACATAGCTCCCTCTCACATGAATTTAGAAGCATGGGAATTTCTAATCCATGCTTAACTTACTTTTCACCTAGAGTTTATTAATTCTCCAATTCATATCTTCATACCTGACCTCAATACTGAGCCCTCCGTCTTCATTTCATATACCTGTTGGATGAATCCACATAGTTGTCTAACGCTTCAAAATTAACATTTTGACTCTATTTTATTTTGGAATATCCCCCACATAGCTGATGGACAGGTATAAAGATCATGAGTTTGGATTCTGAACTGAGACTTTATTCATCTGAATCTCACTTTTTCATTACATGACACTCTAGTTACACTATTAAGCCTTGCTTTTTTTTCATACTTAAAATAGTATCGTCTTAACTATCAAAAAATATAATTTTCTTAATACGGACCACAGTAAAGCTCAATTATCATTCATATTAAGTGCCTTACTCTAGAAAATACATAGAAAATTTAAGTGTGATGGCTGTTGTTTATAAATAATAGATTTATGTGGTGCTTATAGATTGTTCTTTTCACACTTTTTGGACCAACAATGATAATTCTTTTGTAACCGCAAAACCATAATGACCAAAAACAGCATCTTAGGAGCCCTCACACACCTACATCTAAGATTTGATGACATTACAGAGACAATTCTCAAGAGCAAGTTAGAAATCCAGTTAGATTTTTTTTCTCCCTCTCTTCCCCCTCCCCCCCCCAAAAAAAAGGTGAAGTCAGTTTTAATGTTAGTTATCATCAGGGTGGGCAAAGGAAAGGCGAAAGGGGCAGAGGTGGGCCCTGGGCTGAAAGACCCAGAAGCGCCAGGTCCTGAAACTGCAGTCATGCAATCAGCCTGGAGGAGGCGCTAGTCTACACAGACAGCTCCAGGGTCAGCGGTCTGTGGCTGGGAGCTGGGAGTCTGTTAGTGATTTCAGAGGACCCCACGACTAGCCTTCCCTACAGGGCAGGTGGCTCCGGGGACCCCAACTCATTTCGTTTATTTTTTTCTTGGGTAATACTTTAGGACAAGAGTCATGCCTTTATCATTTTATAGGCATTTCTTCATCGTTCCTATCTTGGGATCATCATTTTATCCTAATTGGTTGTTCATCTACTGCTCTCTCTGAGGATTAAATGAAATCACAAATGTGAATTCATTATACATAAATAGGTATATCATATAGACCATAAATACTTAAATCTTTCTATGTATGTGCCTTTATACGTAATGGATTTACATTCATGTGTGCATATATATGTATATATATATATATATATATATATATACATAAATATGTATATATAGTTACATTTAATACATATTAAATAGTATCAAAATTATAGTACTTACATTAATTTCAAAAAGTGTCTGAGTACTGCCTACAACAAAGCTTGGATTGCATTAATTTCCCTCCACGACTTGGCATATATATGAATTTATTGCAAAACTTCTAAATAACATTAAACCATTATTTTAAGCTCAAGACGTCTATCATTTCACTTCCAAATTGTCCGATGTTTTATTTTTCCTTTAGCTTAAGTGTAACTGAGATTTCCAGATAAATAGGACTTTGGAGCTGCAAAGCCAAGTTGAAAAGCAAATCCTATCTTAATCAAAGATCTATCTTAGAAAGTAAAAGCAAAGGATAATGCAAAATATGCACTAGCTGAGTAGTGGAAATTAAAATGTCATATTTTTGCTACTGTATTCTTGATTACATCTATTAGGCATATTGAATACATATGTATCAATCCAGTTTTTCACTAAGAATCCTTTTATCCATGTATCTGTTCTGTTCTTTGGAATATGACCACCTCTCTATATAGATAGATAGTTAGAATGATCAATCTATCTATCTCTATATCTCTATGGAGGTTTTTTTCTTATTTTTCTTTTCCATTTTTTAACCATCATCAAAGTAAATATGTTTGTTATAATTTGGAAAGAACAGGGAAATGCAAAGGAACAGCACAAATACTGGATTTTATTAGCTATAAATATTATATTCATTCCAAATAAAAGACATGGCATATCAAAATATATCCTCAGTCTATTTAAGAATTAAGAAAATTATGTATTAAAAGAAGGATTTGGGTGATTCTGAGGTTTAATTCATACCTGGGAAGTGTGCATTACAGGTATAAATGTAATTTTGAATTTGTGGCATAAAGCATAGTAATAAAGATAGTAAAATTTCCCACTTGTATTCCTCGATAGACGATTACTGTATTTTCTAGATGTCTGGCTCTCAGGACACGTCCTGGATAAGCTTTCGTGTTTTGACCATGCAACAACTATATCTTCTTTAGTTAGAGTAAAAATTAAGATGTTAACAACAAAATTAACAACAAAATTATGGCAATCAAATCAACCTTTTATTTATAACTCCTGAGGCACATGTGCTCTGTGAGCATAACTATCTTTATCATTAGCAAGAGTCAACAGTGTTTTTTTTTTAATTTGTTTTTTTATTTTGAGAGAGAGAGAGAGAGAGAGAGAGAGCGTGAGCAAGGAGGGAGGGGCAGAGAGAGAGGGAGACACAGAATCCAAAGCAGGCTCCAGGCTCTGACCTGTCAGCACAGAGCCCAATGCGGGGCTCGAACTCACAGCCTGTGAGATCATGAGCTAAGCCGAAGTGGGACGTTCAACTAACTGAGCCACCCAGGCCCCCCAAGAGTCAATAGTGTTAAAAAATATTTCCTTCAAACTAATAAATAATTCCGCAATTAAAGTCTGTAGTTTCACTTTAAACTTATGGAATTTTATTAGATACTTACTAGATATTTCTGTACCTCTTTGTTTAAATGCAAAATAGTATTTCATTACATTGAGAGGACTCCCAAATTTCAGATACTAAAATAAATAAAATGCATACAGTATGCATATTGGAATTAAAGCATGAAGTCATAAAGCCTTTTGTATGTCAAAATATTAAAAAAAAATGAAAGAATTAAGATAATAGCAAACTCTATGTGAATAAGTTAGGAAGTTTGAAAGGTTTCTATAACATATATGTTATATAACATATATGTATATTTATGTACATACATATACATATATGTTATATAACATATATGTATATGTATATACATACATATTATATATACATATTATATACAATATTATACATATATAATATATATTATATATAATATATATTATACATTATATATAATATATATTATAACCTTTATATACTATAAAGTAGTAAAACTACTTTGGCTTAGGTATCATGTGATCATCATTTGATTTGATTTTATTAAAAAAATTTTATGTGGTTATAATTTTAAATTTAAAATTAGTAGAGTACGAGTTAAAGAAAATCATTAAATTCCCTAAATTAACACAGCAAGGTAAGGGAAGAAATGTGAGTCAGAATTCACATTTCCTGTTTGTTTAAAAAAATACTTCTTTTTACTTTTCAGCTTTTTCTTTCTAAAGCACGCATTTTTGTATAGTTACTGGAGCACTGATGTTAACTTGAGACAATGCTCCGTTATTTCTGGTTTTGTCTACAGAATATCCACTGAGATAATATTAGAGATGATTACTGGAAATAAAAAGATATGTTTATTCCATGCATGTTTGATATCATAGACATATTGGCTTACATGTCATTGTGCCCAGAAGCACATTACATTTTTGGCTTTCTGTTAATGACCAGCATGTGTTATTTAGCAGAAAATTGCTTTGATTTTTTTCCCAGAAAAAAATAATAAAACCATATAAATGAACAATACCAGTCTAGTTGGCTTATAAAGTCTCAAAAGAGCCCATATTGGGTGTTCTAATTATTATTTTCCACACACACACACAAAATTGAAATGTGCATCAGCATTTTCCTGGGCCAAGACCATTAAGATCTGTTCAATTTTGTCCTTGCCTCAATATGTGATTAAAGCTAGATTTACTTTCTTTCAGCTGGTCACATTTCTGAGTCAGTGCAATTTTTCGAATGAATAATGCATCAACTTAAATTAGTTACATTTAAAAAAATCATTTAAAGAATGCAAACTAAACATCACCTTAAACAGGTTCACAATCCTGGAATACTTTGGAATGCATATCATAATGGAAATGCACGGCAGTTCTTGCAAACAAACTTACCCAAAATGCCTTCTTGAAACTTTGCTTCTTCTCTTACTATTTTTTGTTAAGGTTTATTTATTTATTTTGATAGAGAGCACAAGCGGGGGAGGGGCAGAGAGACAGAATCCTAAGCAGGCTCCACATTCAGCGTAGAGAGATCATGACCTGAGCCAAAATCAAGAGTCTGATGCTCAACTGACTGAGCCACCCAGGCACCCTTGCTTCTTCTCTTAAAGAAATGGGTTGAGTTTCAACTCATTATCAAAGAAGCTTGAGTTGATTTGTGATCTTCCGATCTAATTTTTGACCACTTTTAAATTTCCGTATTTTAAATACTGTGGCAACGATAAGCACAGCATCTGATGATATTTTAGTTTGTTTTCATTTTAACTTCAATGAAGTGATGTCACATCTTAATCTTTTTTTACTTTTTTCCCTCAGCAAAATAAATATTAAACAAGATAAGTGAGTTATGGTCTAAAAATAAGCTTTAATATTAATATTGTACAGTAGGAAAGGAAGTGCGTAGGATGCTAGGTGTTTCTATGGTTTTATTTTGCCTGTGACATAAGTTAGGCTTGAATCAGTCTGATGTTATATCAGGCAGGCAAGTAAAGCTACTAAATGAACAGAAAAGCTATTAAATGAGCAGAATGAACTAGAATACGAGAATATAAATGTAGAAAACAGCAACTTCTCTTTTTTTTTTTGGATATAGTAGTAACTGGATAAAAAAATTAGTTTGAAGTTGTTAAAAGTCTCTAAGCCATTCTGTTAAACTAAGTAAATATATTTAGTATGAAAATACCAAGTCCTGAATCCTATCCTATTTGTATGCATACGGTATCCATATTCAAATATTGTAAGTTGGATATATTACTATTTCCTATGTTATGGAGAATTTGTAAGCACATACTGGTATGATTCAGCAATCGGCAATGAGTCAATTAGACATACATAAACTTACAGAGAAATATATGAATATCCATATCTGGTTGAAGAAGTTTATATAATGGATTAAGTTATGTTTGTGAGGACTATTTGAAAATTTATTGTTTATAAAATTATAAGATTATATGAAAGGATTATATGCCCTCCAGGAATTCTCCTCAGGATAGAATGACCATATCACCCTGCGTTCTCACTAAGCAAACACATACAGAGGAGATGAAAAAATATATTGTTATTCCATTTGATCCCAAGGTCCATAGTGTTTTGGTTCTCTGGGAAGTATCAGCTAAATTTTGTATTTGTTATTTAAATGATACTATTTGCAATGATAGCTGAAAAGACTGAACTGTGATTGGTGGAGCCATTAGAAAGACATCGTATCTTAAGGTTTTAAAGCCTCTGGTTCACTTAGTGAAATAGCAGGAAAGTTCAGCTGCTAAAGTCAAGGAGATGGCATGAAACTGCTAAGGGAAACTGGAAAGACACCATTAATATTCTCTGAAATTTAATCAGAAATAGAGCTTGAGGGCCACCTGGATAGCTCAGTGGGTTAAGTGTCTGACTCTTGATTAAAACTCAGGTCATGACCTTGTAGTTTGTGAATTTGAGCCCCACATGTGGCTCTGCACTGACAGTACAGAGCCTGCTTGGGATTCTCTCTCTCCCTCTCCCTCTGCCTCTCTCGCTCTCTCTCTCTCTCAAAATAAATAAATAAACTTAAAAACAAGGAACAAAATAGGGCTTAGGAGCTTATTCTACTGTGTTTGCCAAGTTGAATATTACTTAAGATCCAATTACTACTATAATAAGTAAGCAAGGAAGGAAAAAAGGAAGGGAGGGGACAAAGAGAAAGGCCAAAGAATTTGTTGCTTTTCCCTTCTTCTCAGTTTAGTCTCCTGAAACCTACATTTCCTGGTATTAAAAATGAATTATGCAGTGAGGAAAAAAAATTCCCTCCCCGAAGCATTATGGCAAACCTGAAACAATTTTAAGTCTGACATTGCCTGCAGATGAATCTGATGAGACACAGATCAAAGTCAAGGTGAATGCTATTCCTTTCTTCTCCCTTAGTGAACAAGGTAAGCTTTCTCAAGATTTGCTTGAGAAAATAGTCTCCAAGATAACTAACCATAAGGAGGATGTAAGATCTCATTTACTTAAGGGGTGCTTGGGTGGCTCAGTTGGTTGGGCATCTGACCTCGGCTCAGGTTGTGTTCTTTTTGGCTCATGAGTTCAAGCCCCACATCAGGCTCTATGCTGACAGCTCAGAGCCTGGAGCCTGCTCGGGATTCTACGTCTCTCTCTCTCTCTGCCCCTCTCCCACTCACACTGTCTTTCTCTCTCAAAAATAAATAAACATTTTTTTTTTTAAATTCTCATTTTCATAACATCCCTTGGTATTTCCCTCACCCAGTGTTAGTTTTTTTGTTAGTTGTCAAGTTGGAAATAATGTAATTAACTCTTTAATTTAATATGTTCATAGTATACATGTATGTCTTAGATCATCCCTCTAGTGCATGTTTACCTTTTTTTAAGAGACAAAAAAAAAAAAAGAAAATCAATCTCCAGCTACATAAATTGTGATACTGATACTGGGTATACAAATTAAGAAATTTAACCATCTATGTCTCCTCATGAACTTGAAATAATATCCTGGATTAATTATTTAATTATATAGTTAGATATACCCTTGATCTTGTATACTACATTGGTATCCGTGGCAGTAAAGGATTTTCACTTAAAAGATAATAGCCTACTGTTTCAGATGAAGGAATCCCAGAAATAGATCACTATAAAATTGCCACGTTATGGACAAAATATGAAAATGTGGATAACTTAAAATAACTATTTCCCTATTTCTAGATTTCTTCCAACAGGTAAATTAAAGTATATACACACAAACTATAAATATGTAGGTGTTTTAGTTTTATTTTTTTACTGTTTTTAATTATTTTTGAGAGACAGAGTACAAGCAGGGGAGAAGCAGAGAGAAAGGTAGACACAGAATCAGAAGTAGGCTCTGGGATCTGAGTCAGTACAAAGCCTGATGCCAGGCTCGAACTCGGTAATGGTGAGATCATGACCTGAGCCAAAGTCGGACACCCAACCAACTGAGCCACCCAGGTGCCCCATATGTGGGTATTTTAAAGAAACTGAATCTTTAAATGATAAGTTATTATAAAATATTGAATTACATATAATGTTAAAAGTAATACATATTTACAAGAGTTTGTTTGTTTTGCCTCAGTTAAATTTAGGCAGTGAACCCATGACTTCTAGCTCTTAGAAACGGGTATGATGAAGTCCATTTCAACTATATCCTAAAAGTGTAAAGAAAATTGGAAATCTAACATTAAGAGTCTCTGACAGATGTTTTCCAGAATTCTTTAATGGTGTAAGAAATGTTTAAATGACAAAGGTTAGCCATTTATTTTTATTTTTGCACATTTTGAAATAAATAGTATTAAACATGACATACTTTTACATTTGACATTAGATTGGAAATAAGCTCTATACATTAAGACACCTAACTACAAAGAATATCATTCATCTAGGACGATACAACAGAAACAATAAAGGGAAAACGATGTCTGTAGGAGGAGATATGGAGTTCCTAATTTGAAACCGTCAATAGTTTAACAATATACATTCAATGGACGTTAGTAAACCCATACATTAAAAAAATATGCATTTTAATGTAATGAAATTGGTTGATTTAATTGGTTAAATAATTGCTTGTTTAGAAAAGTGGACCATTTAATCATATTTTTCTTACTGTTTAGTTTTTAATCAGTGATTATGTCAACAACAAAATCATCTTCTTCGTGGAGACTTTGCAATGTGCCTACTTGGCTAGAATAAACTATATTTCTCAGAATTCCCTTTCCCTGTATGTTTCTGGTAGTGTGGGCAACAAGGGAGATTTTTTCAAGAGCTGGGGAGCAGAAGGGAGTCCCCAACCATTTTAAACAACTCACTTGTTTCTGATTTGCTGAATCAACATGTGGTCTTGAGGTAGCATCTATGTCTGCATTATTCTCTCTCCTGGATTTTCCTTCAGTTTCTTTGACTCATGGGTTCTATATTTTTGTTCAATTTCATCTGAAAGAGCCCAGAATTCTTCAGGAATTTTGGTGACATAGGTCACCAAAGTCAGAGGTTAAAAATGATACGGGGCCAAAAAAGATCAGTCGTTTACAAGGACTGACAGTGCATGAAGGGTTATTTTGAAATAGATTATGAATAAATTTTTCACAACGATGTGAATATTCTGTATACTAGTGTGGCAATGGTTATATGACTTCTATATTTTTCACTCATCAATTTGCTTTTTAAAAAGTGGTGAGTTTCATGGTATGTAAATTATAACTTAATAATACTCACCATAAAAGAAGAAAACACAGCAGTAAGTTATTTGACTCTTCTGGGAAATACAAAATCAAAGTAAGGTAATTGTGAATGGTATAGCATTGTGAATGGTATAATAAAAATTTTGTAGGGCAGACTATATCGGTATGTCAATTATTTGGTATACTTCTTAGTTTTTATGTCATGTAACTGGGTATAAAAAAAAAAAGTAACCATGGGTGATTTCATTTTCAAAGCTTCATGTCTTGAATTCAGGTATCTCAAATCAATAACAAGCTACTATATATATATATATATATATATATACACACACACACATACATACACATATACTTATATATTTGATATATAATTATAAGCACACAAACATATATAAAATATATTTTTGTATATGTTTGTGTGCTTATACATATGCATACATGCATATGTATTATTTAATGTATATATATATGTTTAATTTCAAATTTATGACATAAAATAAATCTATCAGTATTTTGACTATTAATTTCTTACTTAAAAAGATAAAATACTATAAAATTGCATATAACAAACTTGTTATTATATTGAGTGGTGATTATGTGTTCTAACAATGACAATGATTATAAAGCATTCAATACTTGTCAATCCACTAGGTACTTTACTTATTATATTCATTATTTAAATTAACCCAAACTAAGAGAGTCATTTGCTTTCTGAATTTGGAAATAGTGCCACCCCTCAATGCTATCGTCTGTATAATGAGAGATTTACTAAAAGATATGTAAAATCTCTTACCACCCTCAAATTTAGAGAGTTAATGAAAATATAACATGAATAACTCTTTTTATCTCAACTTTTAATAGTTTTATAGTAGGTATTCAACACATTTCTTATGTCAAAATTAATTTGTTTTCTTCCATTGAGTAAACAGTTTTAAATTAGGTATTCCTGTAAAACTTCTGATAATTTGATCTTATAGTTAACTATTTCCCTTTTGAATGTATTTCCAGCAACGAGACTGATCATTTCTGCTATATTTTGCTTAATATTTCACTAGTTTTATTCTGTATTTAATATTAAATTCTCTCTACTTTGTTCTTTGATTAGCATACCTTTTAAATTTATCACGGTCTACCTTCTATTAATGTACCATTTGTGTAAGAACTTCAGAATAATATGCTTTTTTGTCTCCCCTACTGAAAATTATTTTGTCATAACCTTCACTTTTAATATGTTATAAACCCCATTCTACATCTTTGCTATTTTTGTTCTAAAAATTACCCTTTAAAAAGATTGAAATAATTAACAAAACTCTTATATGTTTAACCTTGTAGCTACCATTTTTAATGTTCATAGTTTATTTATTATGTGGGTCTATATTTTCATCTGGTATCTTTTTGGTTTGTTTGCTTGAGGAATTTCTTTAGACATTTATTGTACTGCCACAAGTCTGGTGATAATGAATTCTTTCATTTTTTATGTATTCTGATAATGTCATGTTTGTTTTTTTAAAGTATTTTCTATAGATAGATTCTAGATTGACAGTTTTATTTTTCCATTCAGTACTTTAAGAACAGCGCTCTATTGTCATCTGTCTTGAAATCTTTCTCATTAGACATCTGCTGTCATCCTTTTTTTTCTGCTCTGCACATAGTGAGTCCTTTTTTCCCCATATTTTAAGAATTTTTCCTTATTATTACTTTTCACAGTTTATTTTGATGTGCCCTCCTATAGTTTTTTTTTTCCTTCTTCATGTTTTCTTGGCATTGGAGATCTTTAAGCTTTTGAAGCTTTGAGCTTGTAGTTTTCATCAAATTTGGAACATTTTCTGCCATTATTTCTTCAAATTCTTTTTCTGTTGTATCTTCTCTCTTTTCTTTAGGAGCTCTAGTTTCACTCTGATTTCAGCTTACTGACGCTTTGTTTATTTTTTTAAATTCTCTTTTTCTTTGTATTTCATTTTGGATAATTTATGCTGATGTTTTCAGGTTCTTTTCTTTTCTCCCCCCCACCCCTGGCCCCCCAGCAATTCTTAAACGACTGCTAATTCAGTTTGGTGCATTGTGGTTTTCTTTCTATTAGTGTACATAACTCACCATTATGAGACATGATACATTTTCTTGGATTTTTTTTGCATGTCTAGTATTTTTTTATAGAAAAACATGTGTTTAAAGGTTTTCTTTATTGTAAATGAATTGTAAATTCATTTTTGTATGAATTACAATAAATTCTTTATTGTAAATGAATATATATTATTCATTTGTATAAACATTCTGAAACTAGTATATAGTTAATTTACTTCAGAAAAAATGTTGTTCTCTTGGGCTTTGCCTTTAAAGTCTGTTTGATGAATGCAGTCTGTGCCCAAACTGTGGAGGTAAGATCTTTCTCTGTGTCCTTATGCAAGATTCAACGACCTGAGTTTTTCCATTCTGTTTGGTGGTATATTTAGCTGTGGTATACCTAGGCACTCTGACTTCTAATCTCTTGAAGTGGTTCTTTCCCAGGCCTGAGATATTTTCCTTAAATTCATCAGCAAATTAATACAGCTGAATACTAAAGGATACCCTCTCCTCTCTGGCACTCTTTTTTTTTTTTTTTTTTTTTTTTTTTTTGCAGATTCTTGTCACTTGAATCTCCATGGTTCATCAAAGCTAAAGTCAAAATCTAGGTCAATTATAGACTTACCTTGTTTGTTTTCTCATCTCTCTGAGGTTACTGTCTTACAGTGCCTAATGTCCAGTGAATGTTCAACTGATTTGTCTTCTTTGTGGTTGTTTCAAGTAGGAAATTGGATCTCGTTTTCTTCTTCATCTTGGTTAGAAGCAGAAACCTATAAGTCCATATGTGGTTGTTGAACATGTTTCATTAAAGTGAATTTCTCTTTCATGGAGGAATCTAATTAATATGATCATACTCTCTGCCAAGGGCCACAGTATGTATACATTGCTACATTTATGTTTCATAAACACAGTATTGAAACAAAGCAGAAACTGATACATATGATCAGAATACCGATACATATTGAGAGAAAAGATTCTTGGTTCATAACCTGGCTCCCTAACCCTGGCACTTTCTTGACTATTAAAAGAAAACAAATATTCCACACATCAGTATTTTGTACACATGGCTTTTTTTTAATTGTGTGTATAATTTTACCTTGTATGTATCCATTCTCTCGTCTACAAGTTTGAAAATTCTGGAAATTCTCTACTTCAAAATCAGAAAATATTTTGAGGAAATTAAAATGGAAAGCCTAGAATATTGTTTATTCACATCTTAACTACTGCCTGATTTTATGCAAATAATTTTGCTTTGTAATGTTGGGTGACTGAAAACAAGTCACTTACTAATCAAAATTTTCAGATAAGTTCTTATAATCCAAGGGATGCCTGGGTGGCTCAGTTAGTTAAGCGTCCGACTCTTGATTTTGGTTCAGGCATGACCTTGCAGTTTGTGAGACTGAGCCCAGCTTTGGGCTCCCTGGTGTCAGTGTAGAGTCTGCTTGGAAGTTTCTTTTTCTCCCTCTCTCTCTCTCTCTCTCTCTGCCCATTTGTGCTCTCTCTTTCTCTCTATCTCCCAAAATAAATTTAAAAACTGAAAAAAAAATAAAGTTCCTATTGTGGTATATTATTTAAAGATTGTCCTTTACCTCATTGGATTGGCAATGAAATGTCGTTTGCTTGGATTGCTCATATAGTAAGACAAAAGTCAAACAATTGAAACAAATACAAATTCTTTTTTCCCCTACATTAAAAATTCCATTTCCAACAAAGTGTTCCTACTTCTTGGTTTACTTTATGCATATCTTCAAGCAAAAGTACTAAAATAAGATTTGTAGTTTTTCTTTTTTCTTTTCTTTTTTTTTTTTTTTGATTCCCAGTTTTTCTTAAAACAGTGTTGACTATGCTTAATACAGTATCTTGGCAGTCTATTTCAAACTTACTGATGTTGTGCCTTCTGTGAGTGAGTGATAGCAAGAATCCCAATAATGCCTTTACAGTATGGGATACCATGATTTGTTTTTAGGTAAAGGAATGAGAGTAATGTGTAAAATTGACTGGAGGGTTTTTTTTTAAAGAATCAATTTAAACAGGTAAATATTCTTTTAAGGTTTTCAAATATATTTATAAACATATTGTGTATCATATAAAAATTCATATATGGACGACTTATCTGTTGGGAGGTCCTATGCATTTATTTCTATAAAGTATAGGAGGTTGAATCACTGATCAAATTTTGTCCCAGAATCTCTGATGGACTGTGGTATTGTCATGCCAGGAATAACAGTGGAGAATTTTTTCTTTGTACCAGGCCCTCCAACTGAAGGTGACAGACTCTCAAGGAAGCAGGAGACCAGAATCAGCACTAAATTGCCAAAGTCAGGATGGATGTGACTACTATAATGAAAAGAAGATCACAGCTATAATCAGAATGTTTTTACCTACAGAGATTTTTAACACTGGCTCATAGATCACAGGAAACTTGAGAGATGATCATCATCATTGTTATCATTGTCAAAAATAGCAGCACTAACAACATGAAAAAGTTCTTGATTTATGATATAAAAAGTTTCTAGGACTCCTGAACAGAAATCTGGCTTGAATCAAAACCAGTTCCCACACTAAGGACTTATCAAAGAAATCTATGAATGAAGAGAGAGCTGAGTGGCGCTGAGGAAGAACACTACCCCACCTATGAATTGTAACACATATCTTCCTCTCAACTTTTCCCAAAGCAGTCTGCCTATTTACTTTGTAAAGGGGAAGGGAGTATAACTAGAACTTGATGGGAGTACTGGTCACTGATACTTAATTGATAGTAATTTCTGTAGACTCAGGAAGAATATGGACTTACAGAATGGAGGCAATTAATGGAGTTTTGGTTCCTGGTGAGAACAAGAGACCCTAAATCCACTCTGTGCTTGATTGCCCAATTTCAGAATGTGTAGTTGAAACAGCCATACTGAACAACAGTCATAGTCTCCACACTGGTTTCCTAACCCATGGAGTGAGAGCTTTATAGGAACAAGGCCAAGTGGAAGCCATTAGAATTATTTCTGCTGAACAAAATAATATACTAAAATCAATATCACATTTATTTAAGGATTTGTAGAGATTATTGCTATACTTCAGTAAGGTCAACCACATATTTGATGGCAGATTTTTAAGGTTTTTATCATGGAAGGTGTAGTCGTCTGTGCTCACTGGAAAATAACCTAGCTGTGGATTTCTGTTTCACTGCCTGTAAATATTTTGCCAAAACCATCCATGGTTTATATAATGCCTTGCTCACTTTCATATTATACAACAGGACGTTGCTTCTGACTAGGGAATTCCTTTATAGTGTGTGAAATGCAACACTCAGCTCCCACTCTTGGAGTTCACTGGTCTTATTTTTTATTACCTAAAACAGGATGACTAATAACACAGAATTCCTGATAGAATAGCATGCCTTTAGCTGGCAGTGCAGTGTGTGGCCATGTTAATATCTACTAGAACATGGTATTTGCTTTGAATCAGTAACCACAATATGTTACTGTTTCCACAGGCCAGGATTCACATGTCTTGCTATCAGAGAGAGAGAATGTAGGCAACTCCTCTCTTTACTGCCTCTTATGATGTACCAGTAAGAGTTTTCTTACCGGTTGGGTTGACTAATTCTGAGCCCAAATGGGATAAGAGGAGGATTTTGTGGGACACTTCTTTGTACTCTCATTTACTTTTATGTGTTTTGGTGGGAATCACATCAAATATTTAAAGCTGAAAGAAGTGTTAATTACTCAGATACTTCTGGAAAGAGGCTTTGGGTGTCCCACAAGCAAGCTGCCATGACCAACAGAAGTGCTTACCTAGGACAAAGTGAATATGAATTGGATGGTAGAAGAAAAAAAATTATAAATACCCATTAAGACTATGTTATCTGATGCAAAAACGAAGACCACAATAGTTTATAGACTTTTCTTCCTTAAGTTGATATTATTTTATCTCCATCTTTTATATGTAAATATTACCATTCTTTTTCTTCTCTCTCATTCTCTTACTATCTAGGGGATACACAAATGTGTTAATACTGTATCTCAGTATTGAAGTTATAGGAAATCAAAGAAGAATGTGACTTAGAAGAATTAAAATATGTCAAAAATGGATAAAGTGGTGCACGAGTAGTGATGTGATGGTATAATTATTTAACAGCTATCTCTGATTTAAAAGAAAAAAAAAGGCATCTGTAACATTTTCTCATTTTCAAATGTCAATACTCTGATATCCAAATGCAGAGTTGAGAAGAGATACACAAAATCAACCCTCATGGGCCGATGCAAGAGAGCTCCAACACAATAGTGAATATTGAGCTTTGCAGATTATATTCTCCAAAGATGGCCAAGAGAAGATCATCTCTCCCACAATTCATTTTATGATGGGACTTCCATATTCCTCTCATTGAAGATTAGGATCTCTTTTATCTGC